>NC_080582.1:48903999-49096499 GCF_029962835.1 Magnolia sinica
TTCTCTCCGTTTACATCATCACTATCACTTTCAGATTTACTTCTTTATGCTTATGTGAATGCCTATATAATGATTTGAGGACGACGGATTTCTTACCTTTAGTGGGAGCCTTAAAGTGTAGTTTAAATGTTTGTAGGAAAACTATAAGTTCTACTTTCATCTCATCTACATTCCTACACGCCTCTATTGAGGTTATCTTGGGAGTGAACCTATCTGGTAAGGATACAAGAATTTTTTTTACGTATGGGTCCTTTCGGAATCCTCTCTCCTAAACCTCACATGGAATTGTAAATATCGTTCAATTTAAAATAACATTCCATGAAATTTTCAGTCTATGACATCCTAATGTTTTCAAATTGATTTTTTAAGGGCTGAAGTTTTGATCTTTTTACTATGCTAGTTCATTCGTGGGTGATTTCTAGAATGTCCCATGTTTCCTTGTTGTACATGTACATATGTGTCTAAATTCGTCAGGGAAAACCGCACAGAAAATATCATCAAGAGCTTTGGCATTATAGGAATACTTAGCTCTATCAATAGCACTCAATTTGGATTTCTCTTTGGGAGCACTAATGGTGCTACCATCAATCCTGACCTATTCCATGGGAATTGTCCATCCTTCTTTGACAATCTCCTAATATAAATAGTCCGAATAGTCAAAGGACATTAGAAATATCATCATCCTAGCCTTCTAATAGGTGTAATTAGACCCGTCAAAGTACGGTGGTCGTGTGATGACATTGCCCTCTTGGTTAGAGAGCATTCTTAAGCTCCTAGTATCAACTCTGGGTGGCTAAGTCTTTCAAGAGATACCCGCTCTGATACCAATTGAAATTACCGTTAATGTGCTGCAATGCATCTAATGCGAAATTATGGTAGAGCTATAGAATGTATGCTAAGTCTTAAAGGGGGGGGGGGGGGGGGAGTGATTAGGACAATTTAAAATTTATGCCAATTAAAACAACAATGCCTAACTTAAACTAATAGCAATTAAACTAAGTAAGGCAATGTAACTCTAAGGCTTCTAAGCCAATAGAGGGTCCAATCATATAGAATACAAATGTGTGTAAATTAAGCAACTAGCCTATAGAGATAATGAATATGAGTGTGTGGGATGTGATTCCTATCAATCCTAATGTTCACTCCCCAAGTATAGGGTTGTGATATAGTAATAAACTCGGTAAGACCGAGGTCGAATCCACAGGGACTGAAACTTGTACGTTTCCTGAAACTAGGTAGAAATAGAACTAGTCTAAGATGCGATCTAAATCAAATAGAATTTAGGGAATAATTTGTGGAATAATTATCTAAAACTTAAGTAATTCAGAGGAAGGAAACTAGGGATTCAGAGGATCCACTTGTAGAGATCAGGGAGATCTTATGCTTGCATCAGGAGTCATGGAAATTAAACTGAACTTACTTGATTTAAGCTTTTCGAGATGAATGGTATATGAATTAGAATGGATTCCATCACCAAACCATACCCAGGAGACAAAGTTAACAACAGAATTAAACTAATCACCAACCAATCAACATGCTATGAAAGTTAGGAAGGGTACTATCATCCAACCATGCCCAGGAGACGATGGTGAACAACAGGGCCTCCTGACGTCATAAACATCAAAAGAGAAAAAGAGATATTCAAAGCCATTGCAAACCCATTGTAATTTCAGTCACAACAGACCATTAAAGACTGAGAAAATATTCTTTTAATAATCAACTTAAAACCAAGTTCAGTTCAGAAATTCAAATTAAACGCATGAAATAGTGTCTCCCATCTCGCTACAGGCTTCACCTCTTAGCCCTAGCTAAGAGGTTTAGCCACACATGAATGGGCTAAATAAAATAAATAGAAATAAAAATAAAAAGGAACAGAAGAGCACAAGAAGGAAAGAAGAAAGATCCAGCCTCACATGCCAGCAACTCTCTCTCCAGCCACGTCTTCACGTTTCTTCCTTTCTTCAAAGCCAACCCAGACGTCCAGCCCAAGAGCAACTCCACGTTCAGCAGCCAACGTCCGGCAGCCAATGTGCCAGCAGCCAACGTCTTCAGCGCTCTCTTTCTCTCCGTTTTTTCTCTAAAACTTCTTCCTCCTCTCCGCCGTGGATGCCGATTCCCTTTTTAATAAGGCTTTCTGACAGTGAATCGTCCGCAAGTTTGTTTACGCAAGGCTTCCTGCTGCGCCTTTGTTTACACAGGGCTCTAGACGATGCACTCCACCCTTCTTCTTCTTTGCTTTCCTTCCAAAAGGACAACGTCCTCTGGGAGATTTTTGGCAGTCCTTCATGATGAACGGCTCAGATCAGCCGTCCGATCACCCCCACGAGCGCACAACTCGCCGTGAAAATCGGACGGCGTCCGATCGCGAAACAGAGTGCGTTACGCACTTGCGCTGGCTGATGGTGGGGCCCACATAGCTTTCGTTTTGGGAAATCCACGCTGTCCACTGGTTTTCCCTTGAAATTTCAGTCAGGAAGGTGCATTTTTGGAGTGAAATCAATGGGGTACACAAGATCTTCTACTCCTCCGTCCATCTTGCGATTAACGGCTGTGATCATGAAGACACTTGTATAGTGGCCAAAAAGACATCTAGGCGTTGGTCTTGGCCATCTTATAAGGCATGTGAACGGGTCGGATCATTGAGATTAAGAGCGAGTGGGGCCTACAGAGATCATCCATCGAATCAGCGTCGGACGCTGTTTCTTTAAAAGAAAACGGACTCGGGTTAGCCCATGGTTTGACCGGACTCTCCGTCCGATGCACTTCTCACGCACATGTACCCCATGTACATGCAGTGTACATGTGGGTTCATCGTGATGTTCGTGAAAAATCCGTTCCGTCCATCCATTCTGTTATATCATTTAGACTGCCTAGACCAATTTTGAAGCATATCCAGATATCAGGCGGGCCCCACATAATGATTAAAGGGGATGATCTGTCCGTTGGGCTACTTCCAGAGGGATCCAATGGCTGAAATTTGACGTGTACGGTTACTTTATGGTCCTCAGGCCACGTATGAAGTTTTGAACTGATCAGATGGTGGGAACCCTATGATCTTGCATTCTAGACACTTTTCAGGCCACTTGAGCTTCAATTTCTTGATTTTCTTGGATCCTTGGTGTGCAAATCTGTCGATCTTAGTCTCCTAGGGTCCGTCGCTTGCTTTGGTGCCTTCAGACCGTTAAATCCATGCTTTTAGTACCCATTTCCAGTCCAAGCTCGTGAATACACCCTGCATCACAAACATGATTAAATTAGGCCGTTAAACAATACTATGTTTGTAGATCCTAGCAATAACTGGGGTCTGATATGTAATATTCGACCCTCAACACCTAAACATTCATCTAATCATGTTTCATAATTAAAACATTCAAAAAAATATAAGCATAATTAAATAAATGCGCAAATGGCAATCCCAAACATGATCATATATAGTGGTTCGGTTACATGCATACTACACTCCCGGCGGACGCCCTCAACCCATGAGTGTACCGGATTTCACTATCGGATGTTTTAAATTAGATTCACCTTAAACCTTTATTGTAAGGCATGTCCCTATAACACATGATATTGATCGCTTTGCCGAAGCTCATGGCTTTAAAACACGTCATGCCAGTTAAGGAAGGAACCCAACTTATAGCCACCACAACTTCGTATGACGTTTTGATGTGGGACAAAGTTCCACCTTTACTATGTGCACAATAACTTACTAGCACAATAGCCTGCATACCACCTTGGGGCCCGCCCACATGTGATCACAGTGATGGGGCGTCACATTTACAGCCCTACACAAGGACTCTAAACTTTATGCGCTACACAAGAGCAAGGTTCCTACTCTTGAACCTGGTAATTTAGGCCCTACACAAGAGCAAGGTTCATATCTTGACCACTTTTTGCGTGCATCGCTAAGTTTTTCACTGTAGAAGGCCACTAGCTGACCTTCTTAAGACAAGACTCTCCCAATTTCGACATAGGAAGCATCATATTCAACTTCGAATAATTTGTCAAAGTTAGGAAGTACAAGAACCAGGGTTGTGAACAACTTTTATTTTATTTAGGCAAAGCTCCTATTGGCTTTATCAGTTCATTGAAACTGTCCATTCTTCATGCAGTTTGTAATTGGAGATACAATGGTGCTAAAATTCTTCACGAACCGTTGATAGAATATAGCCAACCCATGAAAACTTCGTACCTCATAGATGTTTGTTGGGACCAGCCACTGCCTGATGGCTTTCACCTTTTCCTCATCCACTTGAATGTCGTGGATGTCACAATAAAGCCCAAAAACAATAGGCCATCAATCAAAAAGTTACAGTTTTTTTAAATTGAGATACAACTTGCTTTCGGTGAACACTTGAAGGACCTGCCTAAGGCTCTCTATATGGCCTGCTTCATCCTGACTGTATATTAAGATGCCATCGAAGTAGACGGTGAAGAACCGCCAAATGAATGGCTTTAAAACTTGGTTCATCAGCCCCATGAATGTACTATGTGCGTTCGAAAGATAGAAGGGCATGTCCTTCCATTCATACAACCATTCCTTGGTCTTAAAGGCCATCTTTCACTTATCACCTGACCATACTCAAAGCAGATGATAGCCTCTCCTTAGGTCCAATTTTGAAAATATTTTTATACCTTCAACCATGTCAAACATATCGTCCAGTCGTGGTATGGGAAACCTATATTTTATGGTGATTTTGTTGATGGCCCGGCTGTTGACACACATGCGCCAACTCCCATCGTTCTTAGGAGTTAATAGAACCGGTACAATGCATGGGCTCTTACTTTCTCAAATAAGACCGGATTGTTCCTCCACTTACCCCTGCAAAATCTCGTACTTCTTCGAACTCATCTGTAGTGAGGACGATTGGGTAAGATGGACCCAGGGACAAGGTCGATATGGTACTGGATATCTCGCATGGGAGGTAATCCATCAGGAAGGTCATTGGGCCAAATTTCTTTCGATTCATGTAACAAAGGCTTTAATCGTTCAGGAAGGATGGTAGGTTTTAGTTCTTCTCCTTTTATAATTAATGCATAGTCCTGTCTTGTTTCTTTTGATTCCTCCATGAAGTCCCATATGATTAAGAGAGAACGACCCTCCAATGTAGAAGTTTTGGGTGGCTCCTCTGTATCCATAGGGGCTACTATGGTTTTTTGGCCATCCTTAATGAAAATATACACATTATCTCACCCTTTATGAGTGGTGTTACGATCGAATTACCAAGGTAGACCAAGTAGCATGTGACAGCCTCCATGTTAACTACATCACATACTACTTTGTCTTTATAATGTGTGCCAATTGAAAAAGATATGGTGCACTGTTCAGTTACCTTCGTTTTGCTGACCTTCTTGATCCAACCGATCATATATAGGGAGGGATGACGCTGTCTTTAATTGCAACTTTTCCACCATGACCTTGGAGACGATGCTCTCACTGCTCCCACTATTGATGATTACGTCACAAACATTTCAATTCACTATACACCTAGTTCAGAAGATGTTATGCCATTATGGGTGTACCTCTTTCCTCGGCACATACAATAGTTGTCTCACAACGAGCGACTCGCCATGATCCTGCTAAACCCAACCCTTGTCTCATTCGCCTCGTCTTCTATGACCTGTTTCGGTTCCTCAATATCTGGATCTTCATCGACATTTTCAGCATTACCACCATTGATGGAGAGGTTTGCCACTTGTCACTGGGGATAAGTATTTGATAGGTGACCTGGTTGGCCACAACGAAAGCAATTGTCGGGTCTTGGCCGAGCATAGGGGTTCGGGATCCTACTCGGACCAGCAACAGTCAATATGGCACTTCGGGGCCTAGCTTGCCCGCTTCCCTGATCTCGGTTCATTGGTGTAGGAGGTTGAGTGAGTACTCATATGAGCTCCTTTCCTCTGGTCTATAGAGCCCCCTGGGGTGGACCTGGCACGGCGACCATAGCAGTAGGATAGGTCCGTGTGTTGGCACGTTCAAGCTGCTCTTCCTCCCGGGTAGCCAACTTGATTGCATCATTCATCATCCAAACAGACTACATTTAGACCCGATCCTAGATCGCCATACTCAATCTACCATTGAATCGGGCGACTTGCTGCGATTCAGTCTCGACCAAATTGTTACGAGCCACCAAGCGGTAGAATTTTTCTGCGTAATCTCTCACCTATTGAAAATTTTAGTATTATTGGAATAGTACCTGGTAATAGTCGCTAGGGAGAAATCGTGCGCATCATAGCTGCTCATCCGATGCCATGTGCGGATTGGTGCTTTTGTTTGTCTTGTCCATGCAAGTTGTAGTTTCTCTCACAAAGCTGAAGCTTCGCCCTTCAACTTGTAGCCCACAAGTTTGACCTTCTTCATTTTAGAGATTTTCATATAGTCAAAAAATTGCTCGACTTGAGAAAGCTATTTGAGAAAATTCTTAATGTGAAGTTGGCCATTGAAACTAGGGATATCACCTTCATCCTGAAGTCTCAATCTGACCAATTTGCTTGATCACCACATTGTCTGGGATGTTGGAGGATCATGTTATCGACCTCCTCATTGTTGGATTCCCTTCCTTAGGAATGGCCCGTTGGTTCACCGCGGGTATCATCTTGTGATCAGGTCGATTATGAGTTCTAGCAATTACTGGTGGCAGATCGCCACTAGGAACACGGAGCTGACCTAGAGCCTCCATTATGCAATCTGTCATGTGATCGATGAGAGCCTGCAGCCCTTGCATGACCTGTCGATTATCTTGTTGTGCCGCTTTAAAAGTCATCATGGTAAAAGGTAAATTTCCTAAAGTACCGTCCACGGTCTTGTTGCTCGACCCGTCATTAGAAGCCATAGATCCAAGGAAAATCTTGGCTCCGATACCAAATTGATGCAGGGAAGGATGTGAGGTCGATCACCATCTTCCTCAAGGGGATAACTGTTCCGAATCCACAAAACTTCCCTGGACTCCTCATAGAGACTTCTCGAATCCATAAGAAAAAAAGAAAGCAAAATAGAAATAAATTCTATGAAATTAGTAATTTGATTAATGATTAAAATAAACAAGTTCACAACCCTTTAAATAGGGATATCAAGCCATGGGAGAAGTTTCAAAATCAAACTACAACTAAAACTCCTAGAATTCACGACTCACTATAAGTAGTAAACTTACTATTTATAGACGGTCGTGATTTCCCTTAGACCTCATGGTTTTCAAACAAAATAGTAAGTGTCATATTTGGCTTAACCCTGCTATTTTTCTAATTATTCTAAGTACTTTTCATGTTGGGTGCAACTCCTAAAGCCCAACGGATGAAGAGTTATACATAAACTAAAACTAATTATAAATAGTAAAAATGAAAATAAAATGAGAATTAGACTGTTGATTCAATGGTATTTCGCAAATTCAACATGCCTAACCTAGCAAAGAAGGGTTAGGTGGCTGAAGTAGCTCGTACTACCCTAAAATCATTTATGGTACGTTGAATAACTCATTCTGGATTGCGAGATACGCCCTATTTAAGGTCCTGACGGTCTGGATCACTTCTGCTAGCAATCTAGCCTCTTCTAGTCCATCTTGGCTATGAAATTATCTGTGACGTGCTCTACATCAAATTGGCTAGCGATCTTCTATTGTTGTCGACTTAAAAATGGAAATATAAATACCCTTTAGCTCCTTGACCTAAATTGAGTTTGCTCTTGGTTTGTAGTGCATTTTCTTGGGGTCTCTTAAAAAAATCTTATAAATTAAAGTAAAGAAAATCACAAAAATAAAAGAATGCCAAAAATTCTCACAAAATTAGAAATTATAAAAAATTTGGAAAAACTTAAAATTTTGAATATTCTAGAAAACCTAAAAAATAGGATATCTACAAAACAGAAAAAATCTAGGAAAATCTTAAAAATCTCAAGAAATAAGTAGTCTATTATATTTGTCAAACATATAAATTTGAAACCAACTCTTTAATTTCAATTTAGAGTTAGACTTCACGCTCATGGGTCTAAACGAAGCCAAGGATGGGGATGATGATGATCTGAATCCCAAATTATACGATCTCCTCATAAAGTTTGAAACAAAAAATAATGTCATTCCAAAGGACTTCATTATCATGAAGCTAAGAACCTCCAAGATTCCTAGGAAAGTATGTATTGAAGAGTTTATGTCTCCTAAGAATAAGCAAGGGATGGCACGAGACGATTACTGTCAATCTTTGCATTCTCCAAGAAGACATGCTTGGAGTTGATGGAGACCTGGTCATGCACTATCGACCTACTAAGCCTGAATTCAAGCCCATCAAACAGCAACAACACAGAATAAGACCAAAGTGGATCTTAAAGATCAGTGAAGAAGTCATCAAGTAGTATAATACATGATTAATAGTGCCATCTAACTACCCAAAATGGCTTACTTTCATTGTGCTTATACTAAAGAAGGATGGTGAGGTTAGAATTGTTGCACAGCACGCCAACAACGCAGTGAGCCTAAATCCAATCTCAGGCCTCACCCACAAACAATAAACAAGAAGAAATATAAATTAGAAATAGATCAAAGCAATCCAAACAAACTACAAGATAAGATATACGTGGAAAAACCCCAAACTAGGGTAAAAAACTACGGATGCAAACTTTCACTATGAAGACAAATGAAGATTACAAGGCAATATACTAACCTTTCCCTTGGAAGAACATAGAAAATCCCTTGCCCACCCCTTAGAAATATTTCCCAATATTCACCTTTTAACCCTAGAATAGCCCTAGGGACCCCAATTTATAGTTTTGGCAACTTTCCTTTCCCACCCCTGCGAAAGGCGACACATAAATCTATAGTCTGCATTAGATTTAGAAACAAATCTGCGTAACCATGACCGGTCGTGCATGGCCCACGACCGGTTGGATACCTCAGACCTAAAAAACTGATGCTCGATGGAGTTCGAGTCGTGCCAGTCCAAGACTGGTTACGACCAGTCGAGCGGGCTCCACGACCGGTCGAGCAGGGGCCAGACCAGTCATGCGTGGCCCCAAATGTGGCTCCACTTCTCAACAATCTCCCACTTGGAGACACATCATCATAAACCTTTGTCTTCTTCATCCGGAGTGCACCACCTACCCGTCTTCAAGCCTGAAGACCAATCAAAGCTGAACAGAGCTTCAGCTTCTTCGGTGTGACTGCCTTGGTCAGCATATCCACTGGATTCTCACTTGTATGAATATTCTCCAGAGCAATCGATCCATCTTCCAGTAACGAACGTATGAAGTGATATCTGAGGGCAATATGCTTGGTCCTTGAATGAAAGGCTGAATTCTTAGCCAAGTTTATTGCACTCTGACTGTCACTATACAACTTGTAATCTGCTTATTTCTTACCCAACTCCTCCATAAAACCTTGCATCCACACTATCTCCTTGCACGCTTCTGTAGTCGCAACATATTCTGCTTCCATCATACTGATAGATACTATCTTCTATAACTGAGAGACCCAACTGACTGCAACACTACCCAGAGTAAAGACATAACCTGTAGTGCTTCTTCTGCTGTCGATATCTCCTACCAAATCTGAATCTACATAGCCTTGTAGCTTGATTTTCGATCCTCCATAACACAGCCCTATATCCACAGTACTTACCAGGTATCTGAGGATCCACTTCACAGCTTCCCAATGTTCCTTCTCGAGGTTGTTCATGAACCTTCTAACAACACCCACTGCTTGAGTAATGTCTAGCGTCGTGCTCACCATAGCATACATGAGACTCCCAATAGCTGACATGTATGGGACTTTAGCCATGTAGTCCCATTCCTCCTGCGTCTTTGCACCTTGCTCCTTGGATAGCTTGAAGTGGTTGGCTAATGGAGTGGTAACCGGCTTAGCACCTCCCATATTGAATCAATCAAGTACCTTGGCTATGTACTTTGCTTGTGACAAAATCAGTTTCTTGTTTTCCCTGTCATGCTTTATCCTCATTCCTAGGATTTGTTTTGAAGCTCCTAAATCCTTCATGGCAAATTCTCTAGACAGTTGTCTTTTGAGATTTGAGATGTCCTTCATGCTTGAACCGGCTATAAGCATATCATCAATGTACAGAAGAAGGATGATGTATGATGTATCAAACTTCTTCAAGTAACAACAGTGGTTTGCATAACATCTCCTAAAACCGTTTCCCGACATGAAACTGTCGAACTTCTTGTACCACTACCTCGGGGCCTACTTTAGACCATATAAGCTCTTCTTCAGTCTGCACATTTTGTTCTCCTTTCCTGGCGTCACGTATCCTATCGGCTGATACATGTATATCTCTTCTTCAAGGTCCCCATGAAGAAAAGCTGTCTTAACATCTAGCTGCTCTAGATGTAAGTCCTCTGTAGCTACTATACTCAAGACCATGCGAATCATAGACATTTTCACCACAGGTGAAATATTTCAGTGAAATTGATACCTGCCTTTTGTTGAAACCCTTTCACAACCAATCTGGCCTTATACTGTTTCGAACCATCGTGCTCCTCCTTCAGTCTGTAAACCCACTTGTTATGAAGAGCTTTCTTACCCTTGGGTAGAGTGACTAGCTCCCATGTACGATTAGACTCAAGAGAGTCCATCTCTTCATCCATGGCCTGCTCCCACTTAACCCGTGTATTCAACTATAATGCCTATTCAAAACACTCTGGTTCACCATTATCTATCAGCAGTAGATAATGTAAGGAGGGTAAGTATCAGACCGTGGATCTCCTCTCCCGAGTAGACCTCCTCACACTTGGTGTATGCGGTTCTGCCTCATAATGCTCCTGTGCATGATCATCTTGTGGCGCTGTAACACCCGTGTCCGGTAACTCTTCCAACTCTACGAATTCCTTTTCCTCGGCCTTATTTCCTTGCACACTGTTCTTATGCATCACTTTTTCATTGAAGACTATGTCCTTACTACTGATGATTTTTCTGCTTTCTGCATCCCAAAACCTGTAACCAAAATCATGCTGCCTGTAGCCTATAAATGTGCACTTCCTGGATTTCGCATCCAGCTTGTTTCTGTGCTCTGCATCAATATAAACATATGAAGTGCAACCGAACACTCTGAGATGTGAAAGGTTCACTTCTTTCCCTGTCAATGTTTCTTCTGGTAGCCCACCATCGAATGGTGCTGAGGGACTTTTATTGATGAGATATGCGGCAGTATTTACAGCATCTGCCCAAAAAATCTTGGGCAACCTTGCATGTAATCTCATGCTCTTGGCGCGCTAAAGGATGGTCCTGTTAATGCGCTCAGCCAAACCGTTCTGCTGCGGTGTCCTTGGAATCGTTTTCTGATGTTTGATTTCATTTGCTGTACAATACTCTTCAAACCTCTTATCACAGTACTCTCCCCCATTATAAGATCTGAGACATTTTTCTGTTTTACCTGTCTCATTTTCTACCATAACTTTTCACTTCTTAAATACATCAAATACATCAGATTTATGCTTTAAGAAATAGACCCATAGTTTTCTACTAGCATCATCAATAAAAGAAACAAAATAACGTGAGTCACCAAGAGATAATACCTGTGCCGGTCCCCACACATTAGTGTGTACAAGCTCCAACAGATGCGTCTTCTTGAAACTTACCCTCTTCTGCTTGCCATACACGCAGTCCTCGCAGAATTCCAAGTCAATAAACTTCAGTCCTGGTAGCTTCCCTTTTGACAATAATACTTTCATCCCTTTCCCACTCATATGTCCCAACCTCTGATGCCATAACTGCCCATTCACTCCAGTTGATGCGACTGCGAGTGAACTATACGATCCTAAAGTTATATACAAAGTACCTTCTTTTTTACCTCGAGATATCACCAAGGCACCTTTTGTAATCTTCAAGGAATCACTGGTGAATGTCATCACATTACCGGTATCGGCCAACTGCCCCAGTGAGATCAGATTCCTTCTCAAACTCGGTACATGTTTGACATCCTTTAATTTCAACACCGTTCCATCTTTCTGATTCATATGAACGTCTCCCTTTCCAACAATACTGCACGACTCATCATATCGAGGTAGACTCTCCCGAAGTCACCTGATACATAGTTACGCAGAACTTCCTTACACGAAGTGGTATTAAACGAAGCACCTGATTCTATAATCCAAGACTCATTCTTTGCATCAAGAGACAAGATCAACGCTTCTATGTTACTCTCCTCAGATAGATTCACTGAATCCTTCCCGCCTTGAGAGCTTCCTTCTTATTTCTTGAGCGCCCTGCAATCACGTTTCATATGGCCCTTCTTACCGCAATGCCAACACCCGTCTTTGTCTTTCTGTCCCTTAGACTTCTTCCTTGACTTAGAACGCCCGTGTTTATTGCCTCCTTTGTTCAGCGATCTTTCTCTTCCTTCAACGTTTAGAGCATTCCCTGAATCCCATGAAACTCCTAATGCATTTCTTCTATATTCTTCACTGAGAATTAGACCGACCACATTATCAAATTTCAGTTTTGTCGACCCTGAAGAATTGCTCACAGCAATCACCAAACCATCTCAACTGTCTGGCAAACTGAATAAGATCAATAACGCCCTGATCTCATCCTCAAAAACAATGCCAACGGATTCTAACTGGCTCGTGACTGTATTGAACTCGTTTAGATGTTCAGCCATGCTCCCACCATTTGACATCTTTATGTTGAATAGCTGTTTCATAAGATGAACCTTGTTGGCGCAGAGGGTTTTTCATGCATGGTGGCTAGGGCTTCCATTAATTCTTTTGTAGTTTTCATCTTGGATATATTGAAGGTGACGCTCTTACACAAAGAGAGTCGGATCGTTCCTAAAGCCTTTCGATCCAGTAAAAACCATTTATCACCTGTCATCTTTTCTATTTTCTTCTTTTTTCCTCCTACAGAAATATAGAGGTCCTCCTGATACAGATAATCCTCCATCTGCATCTTCCAGAAGGCAAAGTTTGAATCATCAAACTTCTCAATTCTAGTTTTTACTTCTTCCATCATTGCTCCCAATAGAACTAAACCAATAGCTTTGATACCAGTTGTTACGTAGCACGCCAACAACGTAGTGAGCCTAGATCCAATCTCAGGCCTCACCTACAAACGATAAACAAGAAGAAATATAAACTAGAAACAGATCAAAATAATCCAAACAAACCACAAGACAAGATATACATGGAAAAACTCCAAACTAGGGTAAAAAACCACGGATGCAAACTTTTACTATGAAGACAAATGAAGATTACAAGGCAATATACTAATCTCTCCCTTGTAAGAACATAGAAAATTCCTTGCCCACACCTTAGAAATATTTTCCAATATTCACCTTTTAACCCTAGAATAGCCCTAGGGACCCCAATTTATAGTTTTGGCAACTTCCCTTTCGCACCCCTGCAAAAGGCGACACATAAATCTGCAGTCCGCATCAAATTTGGAAACGAATCCGCGTAACCACGATCGGTCGGGCGGACTGCGTGACTGGTCAAGCGGATCCCACGACCGGTCGTGGATGACCCACGACCGGTCGAGTACCTCGGACCTAAAAAACTGATGCTCACTGGAGTTCGAGTCGTGCCAGTCCATGATTGGTCACGACAAGTCGAGCGGGCTTCACGAACGGTCAAGCAGGGGCCACGACCGGTTGTGCCTGGCCCCAGATGTGGCTCCACTTCTCAACAAGAATGTGCTTTGATATCAATGACCTCAATAAAGTCAACCTTAAAGACAACTCCCCATTACCCCATATTAACACCTTGGTAGACAATATAATTGGTCACAAGGTTTTCTCGTTCACTAATGGTTTTTTCTGGTTACAATTAAATTAAAATGGTTGCTGAGAACTAGGAGAAGACTCATTCATCACACCATATAGTACTTTTTGTTACCAAGTTATGCCATTTGGGTAAAAAATGTAGGGTCAAAATATTAAGGAGTTGTGATAACATTGCTCCATGGCATGATAAGCAAGGAAATGAAAGTCTATATGGATGATGTGATCCTTAAGTCCCGTAGCATCGAGGGACATTTGGAAGATCGTAAGAAGCACTTCAACTGGTTAGAGAAGTACAATCTCTGCCTCAACTCAGAAAAGTGTGCTGGTGCAATTAATGGAAAGTTACTCCACTACATTATTCAAAAGAGGGCATCGAAGTCAATAAAATCAATATAAAGGCAATCATTGAGATGCAACCTCTAAAGGCTGAAAATGAATTTTGATGCTTCTGAGGTAGAATCCAATATATAAATTGCTTCAGCGCCCAACTAACGCCCATTTGCAATCCTATATTCAAGCTACTATTGAAGAATTCTTCTAAAGAGTGGAACACCTTTGTCAAAGTCAAGGTGTGGGCTGCTGAATAGCATGATAAAATAAATGCATCGTGAGGTGGCTCATTTAACAGCATGTATAAAACAGATACATCGTGGTGTGGCCCGCGATTGGGTAGTGTAGATATAAAACATACGTTAGGTGGGTCTCGTTATCCAAACAAATGGACAACGAGTGTGTGACACATGCCGTAGGTGGGGCCCACTGTCCAAACACTTGGATAGTGTGTGTGCTGTTATATTTTGTTTTAAAATAGTAGTAAGATTTGAATTTTCAAATTTTTGGTAATTTCCCTCCATTTTTGAAATTGTAGTACTTTTGAGTTTGGGGTTTTGTCCCACATCGGATTTCACAAAGTTAACTATCTTGTATATAAGATAGTATTTTTGCTTAGGGCTTGAGCCCCTTTCAGGGGGCATGTGAATTTGGTCCTGTGGGGGGCTATGCCAATAGCTCTAATCTATGCCATTCACCACACACGCGCACGCGCGCGCCGAGCCGAGCCGAGCTGGGCTGGGCATGGGCGCGGGTGCGGGTGCAGGTGCGGGTGCGGGGTGTGTATACTCGCGTGGGTGTGTGTATGGGTACTCGCAGGACTGTATGTTGGGTTTAAACCAGAGAGATGCGTCCCTTCCGGTTGGTCGCACCTGTTGGGTTTAAACCCACTCGCAGGATCGTATGTGCGGGAGTGTACTCGCACTTGCGCCTTTTCGTTTTAAACCAGAGAGATGCGTCCCTTCCGGTTGGTCGCCTCGGTTGGGTTTAAACCCAACGGACCTAACCTTTTGAAAAGGGTGCTTATGCACCACTTGAGTCTATAAAAAGACATCCGATTCCAGGTTTCAAATATATGAAAAATCCTTCTCTTATAAAACACTCTCGATATTCGGTTTTAAGCATTTTCTACACTGAGTTCATCGCCGAGTCAACTCAGCAAGCACTTTCGGATTAAACTGCAAGTGATTCGAGCCCGTGTACAATGAGTGCACCACTGGGACCGGGTCATAGTCGTTGTATCCTCGAGGTCGTGCTCTGAAAACTGTTGCACTTGGGACGCATCCAAGGGGAGCAAATTCGATTTCAAGCCGAGTGACTCGGGCCACGCCTCGACTCATTCAATAAGTTCTTCTTTCTCAAAATTATTTTCCTTTTTGGTTCTCGATTTTTAATAGTCTATTTAATTCAACTAAATATTCCAACAATCTTGAAATCGAATTGTTGAATTACATAGACTATGGCTACGGTAACAGTAAATGTTTCTGCTGAGTTAGCCAAAATCGAACCGTTCGCTGGACAATCATTTAAACGGTGGAAACAGAAACTGATGTTCGCTCTGACCACCCTGAAAGTTTCATACATTTTATCTGAATCATTTACTATAGATCCAGCAAATCAAACTGAAGTAACAGATGAAAATAATTGTAAAAATTATATTCTAAACTCTTTATCCAACGAACTATATGACGTGTATGCTTCTTACGTGTCTGCCAAAGACATATGGACTGCTTTGGAAAAGAAATACATATTAGAAGATGCAGGCGCTAAGAAACATGCAATTGCCAATTTCCTTCATTATGAAATGACAGACGATATACCTGTCACAAATCAGATTCATGATTTTCAAAGTCTAGTTCATGAACTATCAACAGAAGGAATTAAGTTGGATGAAGTGTTTCTGTCAGGAGCATTAATAGAAAAGTTACCGCCCTCCTGGAAAGAATATAAGAATAGAATGAAACATAAAAAGAACGGTGTTTCTTTGGAAACCACTATCGTACACATACGAATAGAGGAGGCCAATAGAATCAGAGACCAAAAAGAAAATAAAAATGAGATAGATTCAAAGGCGAATCTTGTGGAATCAAGTCGGGCAAATAATAAGAAAAAGGGCAACTGTCATAACTGTGGCAAACCTGGACATTATGCAAATGAATGCAGGCTCAAAAAGAAGAATGCAAACAGTCAATTCAAGAAAAAAGGAAACTGCTACAACTGTGGAAAGCCTGGGCATCATATCAAAACCTGTAGGCTCAAGAAAAACAAAGATAAGCCGCAAGCTAACCTTACAGAAACAGGCAATGAGTCTGACATGATAGTAGCTGTGGTGTCAGAAGTCTTCCTTGTAAACAACTTGGAGTGGGTACTAGACACTACTGGTGCAACTAGGCACGTGTGCAAGGATCGTAGCATGTTTACCTCCTATCAAGTATCAGGAGATAATGAACAGGTGTTCATGGGTAATGCTAGAACGTCTCCAATTGTAGGGAAAGGGAAAGTACTTCTGAAACTCACGGAAAGACTCCGATGTTGAATGATGTCCTACATGTGCCCGACATTAGAAGAAACTTGGTCTCCGGTTCACTCCTCAATAAGGTTGGTGTTAAGTTAGTATTTGATTCAGATAAGCTTGTGATGACTAAGAATGAAACTTTTGTTGGTAAGGGGTACTGTAGCGATGGTTTATTCATTATAAATGTATCCAATGATAATAATAAGAAGACATTCAGTTCTGTTTATATCGTTGAACCTTTTTATCTATGGCATAGTAGATTAGGTCATGTGAATATAACATCATTGAAGAAAATGAAAAGATTAAGTTTATTACCTAATATATCTAATGAAGAATTTGACAAATGTGAAACATGTGTCGAATCAAAATTCATTAGAAAACCCTTTAAACAAATAGAAAGATCATCTATTCTATGAGAGTTAATACTCACTCACTTAGGTGATTTTAGAAATCACATGTCTAGAGGTGGAAAAAGATATTACATAACTTTTGTAGATGATTACTCTAGGTTCACTAGAGTCTATCTGTTAAGGAACAAAGACGAAGCTTTAGATGCTTTTTCTAAATACAAAATTGAAGTTGAAAATCAGTTAAATATAAAAATTAAAAGACTTAGAACAGATAGAGGAGGTGAATATGAATCTTCTCAATTTAAAGAATTATGTGAAAAGAATGGAATAGTTCACGAAACTACAGCTCCTTATACACCAGAACAGAATGGAATAGCAGAACGTAAAAATAGAACTCTAAAAGAGATGATGAATGCTATGTTAAATAGTTCAGGCTTACCCTCAAATATGTGGGGAGAAGCAATTCTATCTGCTTGTTATATTCTAAATAGGATTCCTTCTAAATCTTCTGAACAAACACCATATGAACTATGGAAGAATCATGTTCCTAGTTACAAATATATTAAAGTGTGGGGGTATCTTGCTAAAGTAGGATTACCTGAAATTAAGAAAAGAAAGTTAGGTCCTAAAACGACCGACTATGTATTTATAGGTTACGTACAAAATAGTGCGGCCTATAGGTTTTTAGTTTTAAAAATTAAGGATAATATTCTAGATCCTAATACAATTATAGAAGCTAGGGATGCAGAGTTCTTTGAGAACATATTCCCTATGAAATCTAAATCTATAGGAATAGAGGAAGTCAGTGAATCAGATATTGCATCTACTAGTAAAAATGCATACGAGAAAGTAGTAGAAGAGATACAACCAAGAAAAAGTACTAGGGTTAGAAGAGAAACTAACCTAGGAGATGGTTTTTTCACTTTCTTAGTAGAAGATGATCCTACAACCTATATAGAAGCAATTAACTCTCCAGATGCAACCTTTTGGAAGGAAGCAATAAATGATGAATTAGAATCTATTATATCTAATAACACTTGGGAAATTGTAGACCTACCTCCTGGAAATAAACCAATAGGTTGTAAATGGGTGTTTAGAAAGAAACTAAAATCAGATGGGACTATTGATAAGTTTAAGGCTAGGTTGGTAGTGAAAGGCTTTAAACAAAAAGAGGGTTATAAGATATCAGCTGTAACTAGAATTACAACTATCAGGGTCTTAATAGCGATAGCTTCCATATATAAACTGGTGGTACACCAGATGGACGTTAAGACAGCTTTCTTAAATGGAGACTTAGAAGAAGAAATATATATGGAACAACCTGAGGGTTATAAGATATCAGGAAAAGAAAATAAAGTATGTAGACTAATTAAATCATTATATGGTTTAAAACAGGCTCCTAAACAATGGCATGAAAAATTTGATGGTGTTTTAAAATCAAATGGTTATCATATAAATGATGTAGATAGATGTGTATATAGTAAAATTTCTGGAAATGATTATGTTATTATATGCCTTTATGTTGATGACATGCTTATTTTTGAAACTAATATTAAATTAGTTAATACAACTAAGAAATTCTTGTCATCTAAGTTTGACATGAAAGACTTAGGAGAGGCTAGTGTAATCTTGGGTATTGAAGTAACTAGAAAAAATGGTGTTATTATATTATCTCAATCTCATTACATTGAGAAGATATTGAGAAAGTTTAACCATTTTGACTGTTTACCTGTCAGTACTCCTTATGATTATAGTGTGACTCTCATGAAGAATACAGAAAATAGTGTGTCTCAATTGGAGTATTCCAGAATAATTGGTAGCCTTATGTATCTAACAAACTGCACTAGACCAGACATAGCTTTTGCAGTAGGAAGGCTAAGTAGATATACACATAACCCTGGAAAAGAGCATTGGAATGCTTTGTCTAGGATTTTGAGATACCTAAAAGGCAGTATAGCCTATGGTTTACATTATAGTGGTTTTCCTGCTGTATTAGAAGGATACAGTGATGCTAACTGGATTAGTGATTCAGATGAGACAAAATCCACGAGTGGATATGTCTTCACTTTAGGTGGAGGAGCAGTCTCTTGGAAGTCTACCAAGCAGACATGTATTGCTCGGTCTACTATGGAATCCGAGTTTATTGCCTTAGAAAAGGCTGGAACAGAAGCCGAGTGGCTTAGAAATCTCTTAGCTGATATACCATTGTGGCCAAAACCTATATCGGCCGTATCTATTCATTGTGACTGTCAAGCAGCTATAGCGAAAGCAAAGAGTAAAATATATAATGGAAAGAGCAGGCATATTAGACTCAGACACAACATAGTGAAACATATGTTGCGTGATGGAGTCATATCTATTGACTTTGTGAGGTCAGAAAAGAATCTAGCAGATCCTCTGACCAAAGGACTATCTAAAAGGTTAGTCAATGATACATCGAAGGGAATGGGGCTGAGCCTAATATATGAGCTGCCAGTGTCGGTAACCCAACCTATACAAGTGGAGATCCCATGAGATAGGTTCAATGGGTAAACAACAAGACACGAGGTAGACGATTGCACTGAGTTGTATGAGCCCCTTCTATGGTGTACAGTGCGAGCAGCAACGTAGAAGGATGAGTTGTTAGAACTCTTAATGAATCCATAGCCATATATTTGGTGGTGTATACAGTTGCTGCATACACTTGATGGAATTCACCTATATGGGTGTGGAGGTGGAGGCCGCTTCCTATGAGAATCTAGGCGAATTCTCTAGAGCACTCATGAAATCCAGGTAATGGTGTATGGCCGAAACGCACCAAACCGCAGAATCACTTGTAGAGGAAGAGTTGTGTGAGTAGCATGTACTTGCGATTTACATTAAAAGGATTCAGGTTCAAGACTATGGTGTCACCTGATTCCTGTAGACCTGTCTTGCTTACTCTAATGTCGGTTCAAGTCTATGGTGACACCGGCACCATTGCACAACTATTACGCTTTAATCCGAAAGGGTTTTATTTTAAAACATGTGGGGGATTGTTATATTTTGTTTTAAAATAGTAGTAAAATTTGAATTTTCAAATTTTTGGTAATTTCCCTCCATTTTTGAAATTGTAGTACTTTTGAGTTTGGGGTTTTGTCCCACATCGGATTTCACAAAGTTAACTATCTTGTATATAAGATAGTATTTTTGCTTAGGGCTTGAGCCCCTTTCAGGGGGCATGTGAATTTGGTCCTGTGGGGGGGCTATGCCAATAGCTCTAATCTATGCCATTGACCACACACGCGTGCGCGCGCGCCGAGCCGAGCCGAGCCGAGCCGTGCCATGCCGAGCCGAGCCGAGCCGAGCCGAGCCGAGCCGAGTCCGTGTCCGTGTGCGCGACGCGACGGGACGGGCTGGGCTGGGCTGGGCGTGGGCCTGGGCGCGGGTGCGGGTGCGGGTGCGGGTGCGGGTGCGGGTGCGGTGTGTGTGTACTCGCGTGGGTGTGTGTATGGGTACTCGCAGGACTGTATATGCGGGAGTGTACTCGCACTTGCGCCTTTTCGTTTTAAACCAGAGAGATGCGTCCCTTCCGGTTGGTCGCCTCGGTTGGGTTTAAACCCAACGGACCTAACCTTTTGAAAAGGGTGCTTATGCACCACTTCGGAGTCTATAAAAAGACATCCGATTCCAGTTTCAAATATATGAAAAATCCTTCTCTTATAAAACACTCTCTGATATTCGGTTTTAAGCATTTTCTGCTGAGTTCATCGCTGAGTCAACTCAGCACTTTCGGATTAAACTGCAAGTGGTTCGAGCCCGTGTACAGTGAGTGCACCGCTGGGACCGGGTCATAGTCGTTGTATCCTGGAGGTCGATTGCTCTGGAAACCTGTTGCACTTGGGACGCAGTCCAAGGGGAGCAAATTCGATTTCAAGCCGAGTGACTCAGTCACGCCTCGACTCATTCAATAAGTTCTTCTTTCTCAAAATTATTTTCCTTTTTTGGTTCTCGATTTTTAATAGTCTATTTAATTCAACTAAATATTCCAACATGTGCAACACACACGTTAGTGGGTGTCGCTATCCAACGGATGGATAACATGGTTGCAAGATATTTAGGTGCTCGATCTCATTCTCAGTGGTGGTTAGCTGACCACCACTGTTACTAATTGTGTAGCCTATTCGAGGCGTCAGATCAGCCACGCTTCTGGGCCTAAAAGAGAAGTGAGGGGGAGAGAATGAGAGAGATGACCCACCGGTTGGCATGGTGGGGTTCTCCTCTCCTGCGATCGTCTCTGGCAAGATGGCTCTGACAGTTGACTCCTCCGCAACAACCCACCTCTCTACTCTTCTCCTTCTGTTTCTTTCTATCATTCTTTCTTTTAATTTTCTCCTCTCTCTCTCTGTTTTTTTTTTTCCTCTTGCCCATCCTTCTCCCTTTTATTTCCTATCTTTCCTTCTTTATCTCTTGTTTTCTCTCTTTTCTTTCTTTTTACTAGTTTAGAGAAATACGAAGGGTTAGAGTTGTGTGAGTGGGGTAACACCTCTTAAGCTCGGAAGGTGAGTGAAAGGTGATGTAAGGGTGATGGTAACCATTTGATTACTGGAGTGCATGCATTGAAAGGTGAGGGGGGTGGAAGGTATAGTGGAAGACATGCATGCATCCGTGCATGTAAGAGCTGGGAAGAGGAGAGAATTTTAGTGGCCCACTTAGTGGATGGTGATACAGGATAGTGGATAGTGACATGAGAGAGAGAGAGAGAGAGAGAGAGAGAGAGAGAGAGAGGAGAGTGTGTTAGAATAGGCAAGGGGCTTCTAGCTCCATGGGCTTGACTTGGTCAAGTCCCACTGCCTAAAGTGGTGTTATGAAAAGTAAAGTCAATGGTCGCTCCTTTCGGTTTTGGTTTATATATTTCTTAATTTATTTTTGTATGGGCAAGTGTACCGGGTGTGTGCTTTCTCATTCATAAGGGTTCACATATGTATGAATGTGTGCGGGTGCAGAAGTATGATCACACATGTAGGGGTAGCTAGGGCACACATACATGAAGTTCCAAATGGGCTTGAGAAATTTCGGTTCATTATAATTCTCCTTTCAAATTTCCCCACATGCATAGTCACTTGGAGCGATGATCCTACTAGTTTGTTTGTTTGTCTTTTTTTTTTTTTTTTTTTTTTTTTTAAATCTTGTTTATTTTACACACTTTAAGAATTTCCTTCCCATACACCCCCTTTCGTCATCTACTGGTGATCCCTTTCAGATATTCTCTGTATTACCGAACCCTCAGATCTGACAGATTACAGACCAATGATCATCTATCTTGTTCTTTCTTATTTGTTTCCATAACCTTGGTTGATATGAGCATCCTGTCTCTGTGGCTAAGAACGAGGTTGAGCTTTGTTAGCTTGCTTCTTATATTGTTCCAATAATTGTATCCTTGGTTATGGTTGATGGAGTAAGTATTATCCACAATCGTAGTTGCAACCAAACTTCATTTTTGCTTTTCTTTTCTTTTAGAAATTATCATCTCCTCGATCACAATCGAAGTCAAGCCAACACAGTTTCCTAAGTTGTGATAAAAGTTAGGTACCAATTCTAGTTCGGCTTCAGATATTGTTTACAACTGGTTGGGCAATAAAATTTAGAATATCTAAATCCCTAAGAATCTCCAAATCTGATAAAGTAGAGGCCGCATGTGAGTGTGCGTGGAGAAGAGTGCCTAACCCCTTCTCCATCACCAAGGTCTTTGATCGAAATCCTTAGTTCCAGGGCCAACCAAAGGAGTCATATAAGTCGAGTGGTCGTTGATTCCTTGGCACGTAGTAATTCTATGATGTTTAGCTGATCATAGATTATGTGATTAATAGCTAGTGGCGACTCCAAGTCAAACGTTCTATCTTATGTGCCACTAATCACATCCACCCTAGTAAAATGCACAAAGAAATCCCAACACCTTGAAGAGAAGGGATGGTGAGAGGCACCTCTCAGCACTTATCCACAATTTGCAATGTTGATCATGGATTTTGAGAGGTAGAAGATGTCATCAATATTTACGATAAAAAATCATATGCGGATTGAGTAATGTGTTCATTAAAAAATCATGTCCATTTTTAATGGCCAAATGAATTTTCAGAAGAAGAAAACAAAACCATATGTGTTTTTTGTTTGTAGGGGTATTCAATTGTTTAAAAACCATATAGGCTCAATTGATATATTTTGAACCTGCATTCTGATAATGTTGTTTAAAAAAATCCTGGGCATAATTTTTCTACCATTTACTCATTATAATTGGCCCACCAAATTAATGGTCTGGATTCATTACCATCTCATGTTCACTACACCATAGATTTCCCTCATTGTCATACTTTTATGTGGAGTTACTTTTACTTTTGTTGTATTTTTCAAATTCCAAAGCTTTAGATGAGAATTACATCAATATCTCTTATTCTTTTTGTAGGTGGGAGCCGTGCGTGGTGCATAAGGAAACTCAAAATAATAGATAAAGAAATATCAGGTCAGTTGCACCAAAGCTCTATAATACGAAGGGACATCTTGCAATATAGAAAATCGAGTGTTTGAATCCAGAGTCCAGACGCGTCTACAGTAGGCATACATATAAATCAAAATATGGGTCCACTAATCCTAATCTGTTATCTAGTGTACATCTAAACGATTAAACTGAAAAACAGTCAATTATCCAAATTTAAAGATAAGTGGCGCGAAATGGTACAAGTGTGGAGTACTAATTATGTGGTGGTGTCTATCATGAACATGCCACTTGCCGAAAAGATATGTCAACCCTCTCATAAAATAAGCCACACACGTATTTTGAATATGATTTATTATTATTATTTTATTAATAGCATGTTACCATTTGCCAATCCTATTAATGGTCTGGACAGGATATATGCATATGGCAATTCTTGGTGTGATTTTGGGACTCTTTTCTATCTTATTTATGTGTTTGATTAGCCAAACACAACCCAACCATTAACCAAAATGTTTGCATGTTGGCACAATTGCTGAAACATTGGATTCTCTTTTTGATTTGGACAACCCCCTACACATCCATGATACTAAGCTATCCCTCAATTATGAAAAACTAGGGTTATGGCTACAAGTAAGAAGGGGAGAGAAACATAGGGTTTAGAGGTTTGAATGGGCCAAGTGGGTCCAATGGATATCCAAATCTAGCAAGACATAGCTAGGTATAGGTGCAGCCAAATGGATTTAGGTATAGGTTCAATCAATTTTTATTTATTTATTTATTTATTATTATTATTATAGTCCCATTGGGCCAGTTGTGGTGCACTCCAACTCAGACATGAACATGTTTATGTACTACATGTGTTCATGCATAATCACCATCTGCAATTTTTAATAGGTAAAATCCATTTCACATCTAAAAAATGTTCTAATGATAACTTAAGCCTACAAACTGTAATGGGTTCCACATCTACTCCAATATCGTTATTCATAGAAATTGATTTTTTAGCATCATTTCACATCTAAAAAATGTCCTGATGACAACTTAAGCCTACAAACTCTGATGGGTTCCACATCTATTTTAATACTGTTCCTCATATAAACTGATCTTTCAGCATCAGTTGGTGGGTAGCTGTGGAGCATATCCTGCATGGAATTATATATGTGAATAGTTACACTAGAGTCTACCTACCAAGAGTTTGTGAAAGTATCAGCTAAATTAGATTCAAAACCAACTAAAATTAGGTTCTTACTCTTTTTAGCAAGTCATTATTGTAACTCTGCGTAATGCTTTTTTTAAAGACATAACTTCTTACAGAAAAGGCAACCATTATTAGGATCTCAATTTTTCTTCTTAAAATTTTTATTAGATTTAGGTTAATTGCCACTCGCAAGACCCATAGAGCACTTTTTTAAATTGCACTTTATTTTCTTATTCCATTTTCATCCTTAATCAGATGTCACTAGGTGTGCACTTTAGATTTTACCCAACCTTCTACGTCTTTGTTCCTCCTAAACGCATTGAGATGTCAGTTCGTTCAATGTCTACTTTTTCTTTTAGGTATTGTAACTGATTTGGAATTGAATGAACTAGTAACCATCTCAGACAATTCACCAATGTACTCTCTGATATTTCCCTAGATGTTATAGGTGACTCAAGTCAACTTATGTAGAAACAAACTTAGCTCAATTTTATCCGACTTTTGGAATCAATTCCCTATTTTAGTTAGGAACGCTTTAACTTTCTCAGTGTCGGGCATGATACCATGCATGGTCTTAGAGATCGAGTTCTTTATGATCTTAAGATTTATCTTTTTTGACTTGAACCCATCCCTATAGTGCACAATTTCTAATTTTGAACTGGAGTTAGATGGAATGGGAGGGTCTGCTTCTTCCAAAGTCAGGTCCAAGTCCATACATTCCAAGACTATTTCAATAGATGATTTCCATTTAGGAGAGTTATACCGAGTAAACAAGTATAATGCATTAAATTGTGTTGGAACATTGGAAATGGTCATAGATGGACACACAAAGTATAACACCACAAATATCATTCATGTAGACATTTGACTGATTAGTGATTTCAATCAATTGACCCAGAATGATATGGGCTATAATCATCAAATTATGTCAAGAGCCCAAGTTATCATTGCCAACTCCTGAGAAAGGGTAGAAGAATGGGACATACTATGGGACATACAATGCATTACATGTAAGGCCCGACCCAATAACACAAGATATTGTCTGTTTTGCCGAAGCTCACGGGTTTAAAACGCATCTTGACTGTTAAAGAGCCCACTTATAGCCACCACAACTCCAAACAACTCTTCCGATGTGAGACAAGGTTCTACCCCTATTGTGTGCACAGTAGCCTGCTAACACAGTAGCCTGCCGACCACTGGTAGCTCGCCAAGGCCTGTTAGGCCCCGCCCAGATCAGTGTCCACTCACGTGTGCCCGCCCATATGTGACCACAATGACGGGGCATCACATTACAGACGGGGGTGAAATTGTGATATATGAGATGCTCTATTGAACATGAAGTTTACTAATGTTGATGAAATAAATATAAGATGTCCTTTAACTTTGAGTCAAATTGATTTCTCAAACTTAACCATCACCAATCACTTCACCCCACTTGCATCTTGCCAAACAATAATACCACTTTATTCTAACCACCATCTACAACGGGCAAAAATGTAACTTAATGCAAACCTATAATGGAAAATCACTGAATTTCATAAACAAAAGTTTGAAACAAAGATCTTAGCTGATTAAGGTCACTAAATTTAGTGGTTAATACAACCAGCTCCAATCTTCGCTTATAGACTTAAAGATCATTAAATAGGCATGCCCTACAAACCATTTTTGCAAGACATCTGATTAGCCTAAAATACGATTAATGTTGACCAACCATAGGATCAAATATATATATTTTTTCCTAAGGTGACGGTTGGATTATCTCTTAATGGTCAACACAAAATGTCAACTATGAAAGAATGGGGTAATGATCCGATTTCAAGCGAGATCAAAACTCATTATCATCAGATCATGTTTACTGAATTGCTTGGTTCATCTAAGGTGTGAAACCCACCCATCAATTTATTTATTGAGGTTTTACCTTTATCCAGAAGATGACCCAAGTATAATGCATTTTAATGACAAGATTAACAAATTGGACATTAAAATCAATATCCAAAGTGGGCACAAAGGTTGAGCCTAAAAGATCATCATGGAAGTCCTACTTAATGGCATGTCTCTGTCAATGGACAATGATCCCAAACTAGGTTGGATTCTGAAGGGTACAAGCCCAAAACAAGAAACGAGCCCAAGGCTCAACCCATTTGAAACACACTAAATATGCCTGAGTTAGGTCATCTTAAAACACCACAAGCCCAAAAAATAGTCCCATCACCAACCTCAAACACCCAAACCTTAGAAGCTCCCAATGCTAGTAGCAATCGACCCCAAACCCTATCTGCCATGTCCTCCCCACCATCAACAGAAAACCTAATCTAACTAATCAGAACAACTACCCCACCTCTAACTCCCATCTCTTCCACCACATGTCACACCATGATTCACTATGGAGAACGACCATTCAAGGCCCCGAGTTGGTGCCCGCCATCAATTGATGATGGGGGAGATTAGACCACCATGACTGTGAAGGCTTTTTGCTTAATGCATTGACCATTAATGAGAGTTTGGTGGGTTTACTTTGGGGCAGTAATCATGCTAGATGTGGGTTTTGTTGATGTCTGAATCGTAGAAGAGGGAGGAAGTAGGAAGAGGGTTTTGTAAATGCCGTTGTCGGCCATGGTTGCCAACAAAAAATCGAGGTATAGGTACAGTTAACCCCCTCCCCCTGGATTTGAATTAAAGGCACATTGGAATCCATGGCTGTCAGACCTTAATCGCAGTTGCGACTGCTGCCAGTCCTTAATCGTGGTGTCGGGATCCATGAATGTCCGATGCAGAAATAGGGTTGTGGTTAGAGTTATGCGGTTCTGACAACCATGGCTGCCAGGTTTTAGGAACATTACGAAGAGAGTTGAAACATTATGGACTTTGATTATGGAGGAGTTGAAACATTATGGACCTCTTTCTCTAGTACTTTGATTCTTTTAGTCTTCAATTATTCTTCTTATCTAATTCTTTATCATGCTTCAACTCCTTTTCTTTTGGACTATAAATCTTCATTTTACATCGATTCTTCTTAGACTTCAAAATCCTTCTGTAAATTGAAAACATGCTTAATTAAGCCTTTTTAACACTTATATGTAAAGAAAAAGGATGGAATATAGGGGATAAATATGCAATATTTAGCTCTGATCACAACCCCAACCAACATTTTGCTAGTCTCGAGTAAAACATGCGAAAGATTTCAAAAATCTAAAATCAAAATTTTTTTAGAAGAATAAGTTCTATATATTCATGGATTCTTCATGTTATCCAAATAAAAAAAATCTAAGACACAAACCTAAGACAACTTAGGTCAATTTGTATCAACCTAGATTCCAATCCATTTGAAAGATAATCATTCGAGTTCAAATCATAATAATCTAATAGAAAATTTCCAAACATTGATTACGAAGATGCAGAGTGAAGTCTAAACTTAACACTAGCAGAAGTCTAGCCTTCTACAGTCGTGTTTATTCAAATAATTACTCAAAGTGAACATATCAACCAAAAACATTGAAATCCTTACTAACCATCTAAATTGAATTTCAATTTTCCTTCAATTTTTTTTTTTTTCACATCGACGACTTTCACACTATTCTTTCTTCTTTTCATTTCTTATTTTCTTTTTCAATTCTTATTTTCTTTTTGTATTCCATTATTTTCATGAAAATTTTTTTCCTCAACTTCTTTTTCTTCTTTTCAATAGGTAGCCATTTTTGATGTCTTCTTCTTAAAATTATTTCTGGAAAAACCAATGAATAGAATAGTAGGGATCACTAAGCTTTGAGACCTATCATTCTAAATAACTATCAAATTGACATATTCTATATAAAACTAAACCTTAACCATGCAAACTGGCTTTCACATTCACTTCTAGCATAAATGTTTCAAGAATTCTAATAGAGAACTACTAAAAAGAGCCCATCTTTGATTTCTATTGGTAAACTTGTTTCTAGCCTTAAAATGCATTGTCACTAATTGCCTTTTCATTCTTATATTTAGATTTTGTTCAAATTACTTAAATACATAGAGATCAACTTCTAATTCTTTTTTTTTCCTTTCAAAATTTAGCCCAAAACATTAAAAACTAGGCACAATTTGAAGAATTTTCCGAAGGAAATCCCACCCCCAACCTAAATGATATATTATCCTCAATATAAAAATATGATGCAATGAAATCAACATGAGAGCAATTGAAATGTAACAAGTAGAGGGTAGAGAGTACCTCAAAGACATAATGAGCAAAAATTTTCTGATATGTCTATAAGTCAGTGAAAATCACAAAAATAAAAGTCAAACTCCTAAAACAAACAAAGAAAACTAATCCTAAACAAAATGACCTAAACTAACATTCCTAAACACTAATGTCCAAAATGAGATCTTTGTCAGACTAAATGGTCATCCAGTTCTTCCATTGTCACGCCTTAGACTCAGAAACCGGGCTCTCAAAATTTTCGATCGCCGAAAGCCTCCGTAGTATCCCATTCTCGGCTCCTGGCACTCATATACTAGGTTCCAATCTTGGGATCTTACAAGGAGAATTTTCAACATACATTTATCTCGTAAGAAGCATAACCATAAGCATAACCCACAACAACAACAACCAGAAACATCACCACATATCCACTATAATAAAAAACTCTAAGTACAATGCATAAGGGAAATACAATATCAATATCAAAAGCTCCAAAAGACAGCTGCATGCTCCAATCTCAATGCTGCTACGGCGTCCTAGCATCACTTGCACGCAACGATCGTGCATAAGCTTATAGAAAGCTTAAAGGGTGGTGTAAGTGTATGCGTAAGGTAAGTGCCAGGTATGTAATATCAAAGCAATGCAGAAACATGTTGGTAATAATTTATTATGGGTCACATTGTTTCTGGTTAAGTGCAAAAGAGTTACGAAGACAGGGGATTTGTCACGCCCCGGACTCGGTGACTGGACTTGCAGGGAATCCGATAGCCGATTCCGACCGCAACAGCCTTCGTAGAACCGAATTCTCGGCTCCTAGCACAGGTTCTGATCCTGGGATCCTACAAGGAGGATTTCCAAACCAATCGAGTATACCCAAGATCATAGCAAGTAAATCTCAGAAAATAAACAAGCGACACACTGCAACATCCGCTAAGAATTTAAACTTTACAGGTACAAGGTTTAAAAGGAAATACATAACATAGAAAGAGGGAATGAAAGGTCTGCAACAGGTCCTCAACTCTCGCCAGTCCAATCCACAGTTCCTTCGCTACTGCACTGACCTAGGATCTCCTGCATACATCAATCGTGCATAAGCTTATAGAAAGCTTAGAGGGCGGTGTAAGGTGTGTGACAATGGTGCTCGGAATAAGATAGGGGGGATGTAGAAGGAAACATGAATGATTCTAATGCCACTAGCCGTACCGAGGCTAAGCTATGAATGCAGTAAGCCATACCAAGGCTATACAATGCAATATATGAGTACTGGGCGCCATACCAAGGCGATGCAATGTAAGGCTTATACAACTAAATGGCAATGCAATGCGAAGTAATGCCAGTCCTCATATCCAATCCACATATCAAGTACAGTTCCATCATAAGAAATCCACCGGAGTCAAGTATACTGCAGGATGACTGTCGCTCTGTAAGACCTGCACAATCAAACGAGCGTAGGAGACCTCACTACCCACCAATGGACAGCTAATCACCAGCAAGGCTCGACAGTAGCGGATCCAGTTCACGAGCTGGTCAAACTCAGCTTAGCTATGCCCCCTCACTCAGGCGGGTAAGGCCAAACCTCATCTCAACCGAGCTCGCAACAGTGGGAGTCGTGGCCTAATGGTATAAGGCACTCGGGTGCTCATGTTTTTCACTCGGTCTTGGGGTTGAGGTGTTCCCTCGGTACCATGAAAGTTTAGGGGCTTTCACCCAAGGATATCCTATGTACCCCAAATGCTCAAGAATCATTTCCGGTGTCTACACACGGCCATCCACGATATCTCTGTGGAGGCTACGGCCCTGATGAAGCAAGGACGAATATCCACATGCTATGCAATGCCAGATGTATGAATCACACAATCATCCATGCATCAATCCCAAGCATCCACCGTGCTCGAGAGGGTAAACTCAATCCCTTGAGGAGATACCAACATGTCTTACACGAAGGCACAATCATGGCCAATCATACCTCAACCAAGCATGCATATGATGCATATGGAAGTGGGCCATGAAGATGAATAAGGGTGCCAATAAGGTGAATGAGAAGATGCACTCGCTACCCAACCATGAAAGGTCTAGGTACTTAACCAATTCCTCATAAGGAATACAACCTCTAGTGAGGGCCCATTTACCTGGGGTAGCCCACGAGACTAAGCATACAAAGCTAGGGCCTAGATAATATGGAAACGGGCCTAGTAAGGGACTAAGCTGGGTATTCAACCACACTTAGCAACTAATGGACCTAGAGGGGTCCAAATGGGTACTTTCAACCAACATTGCCCCAAGGCATCTAATACACAAACCACATAAACATAAGGCCCAAGGCCCATATCTAAACCATATGCAAATAGGTCCCATAAAAGGCATAAGGAAGTAGGCTCAATACTACCTCTAACAATCATGGCCCAAGGAGGGGAACTAAGGCTTAAAGCCCAAGTCCCATTAGCCACAAGACCCATACATTTAGGTAAACTTAAGGGGCAGCCCATGGGCACAAATACATGGCCCAAAAATAAGTCTAAGTTGGGTGGAATGGGCCCCTTTACATCAGCCCAAAAACTAGCACATTTAAGTAGGCCACCAAGGGCCCAAAACCACCTTTATCTAGCCCACAAGTCCATCTAAATGGTGGAAATCAGCCCAAAATATGGTTAGGCCAAGGTGCGACGTTCCAGCCCACTCTAGGCCCACTAGGAAGTCCCAAAAATTTGGTATAAGTTTGGGATCCGCAATTGGTCATCAATGGTAGCCCAAAACATGCACCAATGGAGCCCAAAATACTCTAAGAATAGGTGAGCAACAAGTACCCAAGATCTCTTAATGTGGTGGGCCCCCAATTCCAATAAAACTTTAAATGGCCATGGCTGGACTTTTAGTCCAACAAATCTTCTGGGCCTATTGAGGCCCAGAAACATGTTAAAATGCTTGGGAGTTACTCCCATAGTGTCCATCAATATATCATAGGGCCCCCCACCAACTTTGGAGATGGGTATTTGGTACTCAGAAAGGTAGGCCGGTTGCTGGACTGCAGGCCCAGCAGTAGCCCCAAAAGGGTAGGGGCGTTCCAAGCCTGGGGGGATCTAAGGTGTGGACGGCCTGGGCCCCAAAACACATGCAACAAGGTGGGCTCCCACATCCCAAGTGGGCCCCACATGGGACGTCCACTTAGGGAGGACCCAACACACATGGGCCCCACAATATGGAGGGATGGTGTGGATAAAAGACATACATCATGGTGGGACAGCCCATGGACGGTCCACCATGCTGGACGTCCAGTAGGGGACGCTGGTCCAGCTGGTTGGCCCCACATACATGGTCCACATGGACCCCAGATACATCAGAGGTGGGCCCCAGTAAACATATACAAGTCCAGCTGGGCTGGGGCCCAAAATCTGCTACAATTCAAGAGGACAGCAAGGTAGCAGAAAATTCCAGCAATGTATGTTGTAGTACCAACTTTGGGCACTCCAATGGAGTGGGTCCAGGGCCTCTAAAAATCTAGAAATTTAGGACCAAGGTCCTCATCATGTATACAACAAAGAAAAGTTCATAAAGATGACCCATCATCTGAGAAAATATTTTTAAATTATGGTTTTATGTGAGACAATGTTGTTGAAATTTATAGTAAAAAAAAAATCCAGCAACATACCCATATTGGCCTACTCTTTTGGAGACCCAAATGAGATCAGTTGATGCTGAAATTCGGCATGCTTATAAGTAAGACATACACCTTCAAAATTCATATATTACTTAGTACAAAACTCCCCACCAAAAGCCCCAAAATCTGGCCTCAAGTTGACTCAAAAATTTATCCAGACAGTTCTGGACAACAACATATAACTGAAAAGAATTAAATATAAAAATTATTTAAAATGGGTTTTAATCCTTCAAAATCATGGGATGGACCACCCCAGTGGTCCCCACAAACATCCAACCTTCTCCAATAAAAAAAACCCCTAACATGTGCCCCATTTAGGTGGAATTTTGGGACCACATGTTCAAGGTGGACTGTCATGAACGTCCAACCTCCATGGATGGTCTGGATTTTTGTTGGTCCACAAGGTGGGCCCCACACACATGATCAGATGTTATCTACAAGGGAAAAATAAAGATCCAACCATAAGAAGGGCTCCGCCACTATGAGCCCTTCAAAATCAATCACAACCATACATGACATCATGTATACATTAACAAGTACATCTTAGACCTTAAACATGCATGGGCATAGAATCAAAATATAAGGTGGGTATGCTACCCCCACTAGGGATCTAGGGTTTAGATGACCCCATTATGCCATGATATTAAGAAAACTACCATGATGGGGCTCATAGAGAATGGCCCCATGCATGGATCATGCATGCACATGGTGGGCCGTTGGCCACACCCATGGTATTATGTAGGATCTCCACCATTAATTGGTGGGTCCTACACCTCCCTCATGAAAGAAAGAAGAAGATCTAAGCAAGAGAAATCAGAATTTCTATTCTAGGAGAGCACCCACCTCTTGGATCTTCAAGCTTCTACAATCATCATGTACCTCAAGCTTCAAGGGTCATGAATCTATGGCCAAGATGGGATTGTAATGGTGAGATGGAGGGAAAATAAGGAAGAAAAGGGGCTGGAATGGAGGGAAGATGAGCTGAACGTCCAAGGCTAGTGAGGAAAGAAAGAAGAGAAAACGAAAGAGAAGGGAGAAAGGAAAGTAGTTATAGAGGAGTCATGATTGCCATGTAAGATGTTGGGAAGAAAAATAATGATGGATTTTCTTGTTTAGAGATGCAAATGATGGGTTTTGGGGAAGAAAACTCATCATGAGTTGCTAGGCTCTAGGTAGGCTAGGTAGCTAGCTAGGGTAGTCTTTATGAGAGAACGTGCATTAGGTTGGGTCCCATGGGAAAACGTGCATTAGCCTTTTTGGGTTCACAAACATGATCAAAGGCTCAAAATGATGTGCGCCTACAACATTTGATCTACAACTCGGATGGACGCATGGGACGCGGCATCGGAACCGCGGCGACAATGCGGACAAGATGACATAGGTTTCGAGTCGATTTGAGTTGGGTCAACGTGACCGAACTCAAGGACGACCGCAAACACTACCGGAAGGTCGTGGGTCACCGGGATTCGACTGGTAGGACCGCGTGACTTAAATAAACGGCGTGCATACTTGGGTTAGGGTCTTACAGCTCTCCCCACCAACAAAGAAATTTCATCCTCAAAATTTATGAAATCTAGGATAAAATGAAAATGCAAAAACACCATCATCATATATAAAAATCATCAATAGAGAAGGTAATGCATACAATCATTTAGTCTATCTAGCATCAAACAAATGGGGATAACGGTCTCTAATCTCAATTTTGCGTTCCCAAGACGTCTTAGCCTCTGAATGGTGACTCCACTATACCTTCACTATGGGAATGACCTTGGTCCTGAGAACCTGCTCCTTCCGATCAAGGATACGAATCGGTTGCTTGATGTAGGAAGCATCCTCATGGACCTCAAGGGGCTGCCAATCTATCGCTAAAATGATGTCCGACCCACAATTCTGCAACATAGAAACATGGAACATATCGTGGATCGCGGACAACTCTGAAGGTAAGGCAAGCCGGTATGCCACAACACCCACGCACTCGGTAATCTCAAAAGGTCCAATGAATCTCAGGGCAATCTTACCATTCACTCCAAATCGAACCATGCCTTTCATAGGCGAGGCCTTGAGATATGTCATATCCCCAACTACAAACTCGAGGGGTCGACGCCGATGATCAGCAAAACTCTTCTGCCGGCTCTGAACTGTGCGCATCCTCTGCTAGATAATATCCACAATCTTTGACGTTTGCTGCATAAGCTCGAGACCTAAGAGGCGACGTTCTCCAACCTCAGTCCAACAGCTAGGAGATCTGCACGGTCTACCATATAGTGCCTCAAAAGGAGTCATGCTGATAGTTGCCTGATAACTGTTGTTGTATGCAAACTCAGCAAGGCACAAATGCTCGTTCCAACTACCCACAAAGTCAATCACACGGGCTCTGAGCATATCCTCAAGAATTTGGTTGACCCTTTCAGCCTGCCCATCCATCTGTGGATGATAAGCGGTGCTGAGATGCAAAGTAAACCCCATCACCTGCTGGAAACTCCTCCAAAACTGAGACGTAAATCTGGGGTCTCGGTCAGATACGATCAAAACCGGAATGCCATGCAGTCTCACTATCTCCTCAATGACGACCTTTGCAAGCCAATTCATAGTCCAGGAAGCACGCATCAGAATGAAATAAGCCAACTTCGTCAGACGATCAACGACAACCCAGATGAAATTGTGACTGCGCTGAGTCTTTAGCAAACCTGCGATGAAATCCATCGATACATGCTCCCACTTCCAAACTGGAACACTCAACCGCTACAAGGGACCAGGGGGTCTCTGGTGATCAGCCTTGACACACTGGCAAGTGTCACACTTGGCCACGAAGCTAGTAATCTGGTGTTTCATCCCCATCCAAAAGTACTGCCTTCTCATATCTCTGTACATCTTTGTGGAGGCTGGGTAGATGGTAAGTCTCGATCTGTGTGCCTTGGTCATCAGATCACGACGCAACTCTAGCACGCCCGTGACACATAATCGGCCTTTGAAGCGTAATCCACCATCAGAACCAATCTTCTAGTCTGACTGCTCCACAGATGCTGCCTCTGCTCAGTACTCCTGAAGTGACTCATCTGTTTGCTAAGCTTCAATCACCCTAGCAACTAAAGAGGGTTGAATCGACAAGCTCAAAAGCCGAACAATGGAAGAATGTAGACCGAACTCAAAGTCAAACTCTTAAACATCCTCAAGCATCTGCCACTCTCGAACCATCATTTGTGCCATTAGGCCTCGTGGCTAACGGCCGAGCGCGTCCGCCACCACGTTCACCTTACCTGGGTGGTATTGAAGGTAGAAGTCATAATCTTTCAACAATTCCATCCATCGCCTCTGTCGCATGTTCAACTTGTACCGTGAAAATAAATACTTCAAGCCTTATGGTCCGAGAAGAGCTCGAACCTATCCCTGTAAAGATAATGCTTCTACCCCTCCAGTGCGAAGACAACTACTGCTAGCTCCAAATCATGGGTGGGGTAGTTTAGCTCGTGGACCTTGAGCTGGCGCGAGGCATACGCTACAGGCTTCCTGTGATGCATCAGGACAACACCTAAGCCAACTCTGGAGGCATCGGTAAACATAATAAAACCATCACTCCCATCAGGAAGAGTGAGGACAAGAGCGGATGTGAGGTAGTACTTCAACTCCATAAATGCCTCCTCACAGGCGTCACTGCATACAAACTCAGCGCCCTTCGGCGTAACTGGGTCAGCGGTGCTGCAATACGGGAGAAACCCTCGATAAATCGTCGATAATATTCTGCTAGACCAAGGAAGCTATAGATCTCGGACGTGTTCAAAGGGTCCATAATGACACCCTCCCTTATCACCACGTGACCGAAGAACTTCACCTCCTCCTGCCAGAACTCTCACTTTTCTAGCTTCGCATACAGCTGGTGGGCATGGAGGGTCTCAAGCACAAACTGCAAGTGCTCTACATGGTCCTCTCGGGTACTCGAATACATAAGAATATCATCAATAAAAACTAACACGAACTAATCGAGGAAGGGCCGGAAGACCTCGTCCATAAGCTGCATAAATTCAGCGGGCGCATTGGTCAGTCCAAACGACATGACCAGGAACTCAAAGTGACTATAGCACATCTGGAATGCTATCTTCAGAATGTCCTCTCGGACCCGAATTTGATGGTAACCGGAGTGCAAGTCTATCTTCGAAAAGAACTGAGCACCCTGTAGCTGATTGAATAAATCATTAATAAGGGAAAGCGGGTATCAGTTCTTGATAGTTACTCTGTTGAGCTCACGGTAAACCACACAGAGCCTCAACGAGCCATCATTCTTCTTCACGAACAATACCAGGGCTCCCCAAGGTGAACTAATAGGACAAATAAAACCCAACTCTCGGAGCTCATCCAACCGCTCCTTTAGTTCCCTCAACTTCATCGGTGCCATCCGGTAGGGAGCCTTTGAGATAGGCATGGTACCGGGCACCAAATCAATCTAAAACTCAACCTGCCAACGCGACGGTAAACCCGGGATCTCCTGGAACACATTCGGGTGCTCGCAAACAACTAGCAATTGCTCAATACACCCTGCCACGGACTCCTCGATAACATAAGCCAATAAACTGGATAACGACTCTCCTTTAGGCTCGGCAACGAACTGAAACACTGGTAAGCCAAGAATATGAAACGTAACTGTCCTCGTGGCATAGTCCAAGATAGCATAATACTCCACAAGCTAGTCCATACCCACGATAACATCAAACTCCGCTAACAGCATCATAAGCAAATCGGCGGGCAGGAACATCTCGCCAACCAACACCGGGAAAGAAGAACAATGTCGGCTCAAAACAACTAACTTCCTTAAGGGAGTCGAAATGGTCATGGCCTTAGACACGGACTCCGACGAGATACTGGTTGATCAACAAAACTCCTTGGCCACGAAAGAATGGGAAGCGCCAGAATCAAATAGAACATGAGCAATATAAGCAAAAATAAGGAGAATACCCTTGACAAATCCACCGGTAGAAGACTGTGGGTCCTGGCCCTACGCCTGCTATGCAGAATAGAATTTGCCCTGAGCTGGCAAAAGAAGTAAGCCTGAAGTCCTAGTATCCTGATTCTGCACTTGCTGTGTAGTGATATATACTCGACGCAGGCACTGGGGAGGTGCATGTCCCCTCGGCTGCTACTACCTTTGCTGTTGATGTGGCCACTGTGGAGGTTGGCTTGGTTGACTTTGCTGCTAAGGAGGAGGCCTAGTAGCGTGAGCCTGATGTTGCGCTCGCTGCTGATGCTGTTGTTGCTAAGGAGGATGGAGAGGAGGCAATTGGGGTTGCCTCTGCTGCTGCAAGGAGAAAGGGTAACACGCCTCTGATGCCCTGTCTGCCCACATCCATAGCAAATACCGGAAAACGGCCAGGAGGAAGGAGCGGCTGGCTGTGCTGATGATGATGCTCTGACTACGCTGTGGACTGCCTTAACCCAGATTTACCTCTCCACCTCTGCTAATGGTGTTATCGGGAACTACAGGCTGGTGCCCTCCTCTTCCGGTCTCTGCCGGAACTCTGATATTGGGTCCTCTGGGTCATAGCCCAGTCCTCCTCATATACCAACACTTGATGGACGACCTGATCGAACGTCTCCAAGTAATGGCCCACTACTCGACTATGGAGAGCGGGACGCAAGCCATTCTGGAAATGGCGGGCCTTTCTCTTCTCGTCATCGGCGAGATAAGGAGCAAATCTGGAAATAGCCAAGAAATGGGCCTCATACTGAGACACCGACATATCTCCATGGACTAGAGTCTCAAACTCCGTGGCCCTCTGCTCCTAAACATACTCGACGAAGAACTTCTGGTTGAAATGGACCATGAATTCCTCCCAAGTCCAAACAAAATTGGGCCTGGCCATCCTTGACACTGATGACCACCAATGTCGGGCTTCGCCCTGCAGACAAAAGGTAGCTAGGGAAACTCTCTGATTAGCCAGATACTGCATAGTGTTGAAAATCCTTTCTATCTCCGTGCGCCACAACTCAGCAGCAGAAGGGTTGGGCTCAACCTTGAACCTCGGGGGATCATGCTGCAGGTACTCACGAAATATCATGCTCGCACGCGGCAAGCTAGACTGCATAGGAACCTCGACGGTAGGCTAACGGGACTGAAGGATAGCAGCGATGGCCTGTGTCACCTGTTGAAAATGCTCAACCCCAACCAAAACTGTAGGATGAACGAGGGTGGCACTTGCCTCAGGTGGAGGCACGGGTGCGGTAGAAGGAGCTGGAGCCTTAGAAACTAGAATATTAGGCTCGGGTGGGGGAATAGGTGCCACAGGTGGCGGAATCAAGACCTCAGGAGCTAGGTCTTTAATAGCGGGAGCTGGATGCGCTCGGGTAGAACGGGTCGCTGGAGCAGGATGAGAACCACGGCCAGGGGCACCACAGCCACGAGCGCCCCTCTTAGGTGGCATCATCTATAGATGAACAAGGACGATGACGCATAAGGTCAGAATATTGCAGGCTCAAAAGAAAGGAATGTCCTTGGGACACTACTTGTCCTAAGCTCGCAACAGACATGCAATGTTATCCCAAGTTATTCCAAAATTACTTGCTATGCTCTGATACCAATTTCTGTCACACCCCGGACATGGTGACCGGACTTGCAAGGAATCCGATAGCCGGTTTCGACCGTAATAGCCTCCGTAGCACCACATCTTCAGCTCCTAGCATAGGTTCCGATCTTGGGATCCTATAAGGAGGATTTTTATATCACAATTTCAAACCAAATCAAGCATACCCAAGATCATAGCAAGTAAATCTCAGAAAATAAACAAGGGACACTACAACATCCACTAAGAATTTAAACTTTACAGGTACAAAGGTTAAAGAAAAATACATAATATAGAAAGAGGGAAGGAAAGGTCTGCAACAGGTCCTTATATCTCGCCAATTCAATCCACAACTCCTCTATTATTATGCTGACCTAGGATCTCCTGCACGCATCAATCATGCAAAAGATTATAGAAAGCTTAGAGGGCGGTGTAAGGTGTGTGACAATGGTGCTTAGAAGAAGATAGGGGGGATGCAGAAGGAAACATGAATGATACCAATGCCACTAGTCGTACCGAGGCTAATCTATGAATGCAGTAAGTCGTACCAAGGCTATACAATGCAATACATGAGTATTGGGCGCCATACCAAGGCAATGCAATATAAGGCTTATATGGCTAAATGGCAATGCAATGCAAAGTAATGCCAGTCCACATATCCAATCCACATATCAAGTACAGTTTCATCATAAGGAATCCACTGGGGTCAAGTACACTGCAGATGACTGCCGCTCTGCAAGACCCGTACAGTCAAACAAGCGTAGGAGACCTCATTATCCACCTATGGACAGCCAATCACCAGCAAGCCTCGATGGTAACGGACCCATTTCACGAGCTAGTCAAATTCAGCCTAGCTATGCCTCCTTACTTAGGAAGGTAAGGAAAAATTCCATCTCAACTGACCTCGCAACTGTGGAAGTCGTGGCCTAACGGTATAAGGCACTCGGGCGCTTATGTTTTTCACTCGGTCTCGGCGTTGCCTTCCCTTGGTACCATGGAAGTTTAGGGGCTTTTAGCTAGGGATATCCTATACACCCCAAATGTTCAAGAATCATTTTCGGTGTCCGCACATGGCCATCCACGATATCTCTGTGGAGGCTACGACCCTGATGAAGCAAGGATGAATATCCATATGCTATGCAATGCTAGATGTATGAATCACACAATCATCCATGTATGAATCACACAATCATCCAAGCATCCACCGTGCTCGATAGGGTAAACTCCATCCCTCGGGGAGATACCAACATGTCCTACACAAAGGCACATCCATGACTAATCATACCTCAACCAAGCATGCATATGGGAGTGGGCTATGAAGATGAATAAGGGTGCCAATGAGGTGAATGAGAAGATGTACTTTCTACCCAACCATGAAGGGTCCAAGTACTTAACCAATTTCTCATAAGGAATACAACCTCTAGTTGGGGCCCATTTACCTAGGGTAGCCCATGAGACTAAGCATACAAAGCTAGGGCCTAGATAATATAGAAACGGGCCTAGCAAGAGACTAAGGTGGGCATTCAACCACAGTTAACAACTAATGGACCTAGAGGGGTCCAAATGGGGACTTTCAACCGCCATTGCCCCAAGGCATCTAATCCACAAACCACATAAACATAAGGCCCAAGGCCCATATCCAAACAATATGCACATAGGTCCCACAAAAGGCATAAGGAAGTAGGCCCAATACTACCTCTAATAATCATGGCCCAAAGAGGGGATCCAAGGCCCAAAGCCCAAGTCCCATTGGCCACAAGACCCATACATTTAGGTGAACTTAAGGGGCAGCCCATGGGTACAAATACATGGCCCAAAAATAAGTCTAACTTGGGTGGAATGGGCCCCCTTACATCAGCCCAAAAACTAGCACATTTAAGTAGGCAACCAAGGGCCCAAAACCACATTTATCTAGCCCACAAGTCTATCTAAATAGTGGAAATCAGCCCAACATATGCCTGGGCCAAGGTGGGACATTCCGGCCCTACTCTAGACCCATTTGGAAGTTCCAAAAATCTGGTATAAGCTTGGGACCCACAATTGGTCATAAATGGTGGCCCAAAACATGCACCAAGTGAGCCTAAATTACTCTAAGAATAGGTGAGCAACAAGTACCCAAGACCTCTCAATGTGGTGAGCCCCCAATTCCAATAAAAGTTTTAGTCATATAATGTATATTTAAATGGCCATGGCTGGACTTTTAGTCCAACAAATCTTCTGGGCCTATTGAGGCCCAGAAACATGTCAAAATGCTTGGGGGTTACTCCCATAGTGTCCATCAATACATCATAGGGCCCCCCACCAAATTTGGAGATGGGTATTTGGCACTCAGAAAGGTGGGCCTGCTATTGGACTATAGGCCCAGTAGTAGCCCCAAAAGGGCAGGGGCGTCCCAGGCCTTGGCGGTTTAAGGTGTGGACGGCCTGGGCCCCAAGACACAAGTAACAAGGTGGGCTCCCACGTCTCAAGTGAGCCCAACATGGGACGTCCACCTAGGGTGGACCCAACACACATGGGCCCCACTATATGGAGGGACGGCATGGATAAAAGACATACATCATGGTGGGCCAACCCATGGACAGTACACCATGCTGGACGTCCACCATGCTGGACGTCCAGTAGGAGACGCTGGTCCAGCTAGTTGGCCCCACATACATGGTCTACATGGATCCCAGATACATCAGAGGTGGGCCCCAGTAAACATACACAAGTCCAACTAGGCTGGAGCCCAAAATCAGCTACAACTCAAGAGGACAGCAAGGTAGGAGAAAATTCCAGCAATGTATGTTGCTGTACCAACTTTGGGCCCTCCAATGGAGTGGGTACAGGGCTTTTAAAAATCTGAAAATTTAGGGCCAAAGTCCCTCATCATGTATACAACAAGGAAAAGTCTATAAAAATGGCCAACCATTAGAGAAAATATTTTTAAATATGGTTTTATGTGAGATAATGTTGCTGAAATTTACAGCAAAAAAAATCCAGCAACATACCCATATTGGCCCACTCTTTTGGAGACCAAAATGAGATCGGTTGAGGATGAAATTTGGCATGATTATAGGTGAGACATACACCTTCAAAATTCATATATTACTTGCTACAAAACTCTCCACTAAAAGCCCCAAAATCTGGCCTCAAGTTGACTAAAAAATCTATTCAAATAGTTCTAGATAGTAACATATAACTGAAAAGAATTAAAAATAAACATTATTCAAAATGAGATTTAATCCCTGAAAATCATGGGATGGACCATCCCAGTGGGTCCCACAAACATCCAGCCTTCCCCGATAACAAAAACCCCTTACATGTGCCCCATTTAGGTAGATTTTGGGGGCCACATGTCTAAGGTGGACTGTCATGAACGTCTAACCTCTATGGACGGTTTGGATTTTTGTTGGTCCACAAGGTGGGCCACATGACCAGAGGTTATTTATAAGGGGAAAATAAAGATCTGGCCATAAGAAGGACTCCGCAACTATGAGCCCTTCAAAATCAATCACAACCATACATCATGCATACATTAATAAGTACATCTTAGATCTTAAACATGCATGGGCCTAGAATCAAAATCTAAGGTGGGGATGCCACCCCCACCAAGGATGTAGGGTCTAGATGACCCCATCATGCCATGCTATTAAGAAAACTACCATGATGGGGCCCATGGAGAATGGCCCTATGCATGGATCATGCATGCAAGTGGTGGGCCGTTGGCCACACCCATGGGATTATGTAGGATCTCCACCATTAATTGGTGGGTCCTACACCTCCCTCATGAGAGAAAGAAAAAGATCTAAGCAAGGAAAATCAGAATTTCTATTCTAGGAGAGCACCCACCTCTTGGATCTTCAAGCTTCTATCATCATCATGTACCTCAAGCTTCAAGGGTCATGAATCTATGGCCAAGATGGGATTGTAATGGTGAGATGGAGGGGAAATAAGGAAGGAAAGGGGCTGGAATGAAGGGAAGATGGGCTGGACGTCCAAGGCTAGCAAGGAAAGAAAGAAGAGAAAATGAAAGAGAAGGGAGAGAGAAAAGTAGTTGTTGAGGAGTCATGATTGTCATGTAAGATGTTGGGAAGAAAAATAATGATGGATTTTCTTGTTTAGAGATGCAAATGATGGGTTTTGGGGAAGAAAACTCATTATGAGTTGCTAGGCTCTAGGTAGGCTAGGTAGCTAGCTAGGGTAGTCTTTATGGGAGAAGGTGCATTAGGGTGGGCCCCATGGGAAAATGTGTACACCATACTAGGTGGGATCCACAAACATGATCAAAGGCTCAAAATGATGCACGCCTACAACCTATGATCTACAACTCAAATGGATGCACGGGATGCGGCATCGGAACACCGGCGACGATGTGGACAAGATGGCATAGGTTTAAGGTCAATCCAGTCTGGTCAACGTGACCGAACTCAAAGATGACTGCAAATACTACTAGAAGGTTGTCCTGTGATTGAGAAAAGATTATGCACACCCTACTCACACACTTCATAAATAGCTATATCCCTTTTTAGTGGAATCCAAACTAACAAAGAACTATGTTAATGCATTCTAATTTTAACAAGTTGCATGCCTTTCCTGCATCAACATTTTAGGAGTTTTGTTTTGCATTTTTGGAATTGATTTTTAACCTAAAATGCTAGAAGGATATTATCAATTGTTATCCTTCCGATGATAAAGCGGTTCTAATTTGATATGAGTTTCTCAAAGATAATTTTGATTCCATTTGATGTAGAGTGGGTCGCGGACAGTTTCATTGCCAAGATGGATTTGAAAAGGCCCGGTCGACGACAGAAGTGATCCGGACCATCGGACCTTAGATCGGGCGTATCTCGCAATCCGGAATGAGTTATCTGACGTAAAATATATGATTTTGGGGTAGAACGAGCTACTTTAGCCAACCAACCCTGCTATGCCGAGTTGTGCAGCCCGAAATTGCAAAAAACCCCTTGATCGATGGTCGTTTCCCTGTTTTAATTTCGTTTTTACTATAAATAGTAAGTTTTAGTTTGATTATAACTCTTTATCCGTCGGGCTTTAGGAGTTGCGCCCAACGTGAAAAGAGCTTAGAATAATTAGGAGAATGGTTTGGTGAAGCCAAATAGGACACTTACTATTTTTGGCCGAAAACCTTGCGCACTAGTAGACATCACGACCGTCTATAAATAGTAAGTTTACTATTTATAGTAAGTCGCGAATTCTAGGAGTTTTAGTTGTAGTTTGATTCTGATTTCTTTTCCATTGCTTGGTACCCCTATTTAAAGGGTTGTGAACTCATTTTTACTTATTCATTAATCAAATTTGAATTTATTAGAATTTATTTCTATTTTCTGTTTTCTTTCCTCGTGGATTCGAGAAGTCTCTGAGGAGTCCAGAGAAGTTCCGTGGATTCGGAATAGTTATCCTCTTGAGGAAGACGGTGCTCGACCTCACGTCCTCCCCTGCGTCACCATTTGCCCCTAATTTGGCAATAACTTCAAACACCATGGTTCATAGAATATTTTTGTGAGTAAAATGTTTTAGGAACAGGGACCTTACAAATTGTGGTGATGTATTAATGATTACTACCACTAAGGAGAGAATCGTAATCCAAAAAATCACTAAGTCATGTATAATATAATTCTCCCAAAGTGTCAATTACTTTTTTAAACTTGAAGCAGCACATGTTGGACCCTTGTGGGGACCTAATAAAATTTAGCTAAGGGAAGATTTTTCCATATCACCAAGTCGAGACAAAAACTTAGTTATCCTCTAATTAAGGAGATTAAGTTACATATGTGTCTCATGGAAGTATCCTCAATTCTCAATCCATTGAAAGAGGTTTTGAAAATTTGAATTTATGCATGTAGTGACTGTAAGTGTTTAAATCATGTGGGTATTCAGATGTTCCCCTTCGAGATCAATGGCCAAGCCCAAGTCCCTCTTTTGAGAATTTTATCTTCCTTCTTTAAATGATGTTGTAGTTATGGGAGAACATTAGGTTTCTATCTTTATGTAGATCTGGTTCGATCTATCTTTCTAGATCCAGTGGGATTCTTTAATTCCATACAATTTGGTCAGCTCTACTAACCCCTCATATTTGGCTTTTTGAAGTTGGTGGGATCTTGACTCCATATCTATGTAAGCTAGTGTTTGTTCAAGGATTTACTTTTTCACTTTAATTCCTCCTATCCTATTTTAAGAGCTCCCTACCAACATATGGAGACCTTGGTTTAGGTGAGCCTTAGTCCCACTCGTCTATGGGTTTAAAACTATTGCAATAGAATAACCTTAATCACCTGAATGTTAGTCTAAAAAATGGATGATTATGACAAAAATACGTTCTTATATTTGAACATTCATTCCGCGGCATCTATCTTAAAAGTTAGATTGTCTAATTGGTGTACTTTCCACATGGTAACTCATTAAAAGTGTGTCCCAACGAATTGAATTCTTAGATGAGTAGACAATCCAAGTAACTAACCTAACTCATTTTCACCATAATAATGTGTGCAAGATTATTGAACATGATTTTTTAAATCACTTTACACACACACAAATTTTATTTTTTTTAAAAAAAAAATCGTAATAAAGAACCAGCCATGCTCTTTCAATTAGTAAAATGTTAAAATGGTCGGTGGGACGGGTCTTTCATGAGAGTGTTAAACTTTTGTTTGTTTCAATACAAAATTAGTAAAAAATAATGTATTTAATTTGACTATGATATGCGCTTAATTCTATTAATGAGACATCAGCACTAACTTTAATACATGTGTTCATTTTCCAGATGGTAAAGGAGAAGGAACGCAAATGGAGAGGAATGGCCACATAAAGGGGAAACTTCCATTTCCCATTAATTATATCACGTTTCTCAAATTCTTAGAGCTTGTTTTGGAATTGTTGCTAGTCATTTTCGGATTAGGTAATTACTATCTCTCAAGTTAAATTCTCATGAAAACTATGATTAATTTCTTTCATAAATAAGGAAGGCTACTAAAGTATGCAATAACATTAAATTGATTAAAAATTATACACACACACACACACACAAACAAGCCTCACAAAATATACTTAATCTTAAGATTTTCCCCTACATGAAAAATGTTGGTCATTTTTGTTTAAGAGTTACTTGCTTATACCTATGTAGGGCCTACAGTGTTCTGTGTATGTGCCCCCCTTAAACCCATGTAGCACGTGAGGCCAACTATACTACTAAGATGCCCCAAAAATTAGGTTGATCCAATCATCAGCTCAGCCACACCATAAGAAAACGATTGAAACTAACCCAAAAACCTACAAATTCACAAGGTGGAGCAAATGATCATTTGATCAACTGATTTTTTGGGCCTCAATTTTAATTGTGGGGTAACCCTTCTAGAGAGTTTGGATGCCATACGGATATCAGCCCCACTGATAACCATTGTATAATAAGATTATTATATGTAAACATGTAAAGAAACCTTCCTCTTATATGATTATCATTGGGAATCTCATTGCATTATTTTGAATGACAACACGTAGGTACACATGCTTAAACACATAAGAAAGTATGTACAAATTACTACCATTGGTATAATAGTTGATTATTAAATATGGGGATTTGTTTTGACTTTATTCCTTACTATAATCAAGGACAAGAGCCAATTTTCATAAACCAAAGTAGAGAGATGCATGGAATAAGGAGGACTTTGGCAAAAGTATATATATAAAATAATTGATCATTACTAAATAGAAAGTGAACTTATATAAATCTTCATGTGGGTAGCATTAGTGTTTTCATAGAGAATAATAAGATGAAATATAGAAAACACACCAAGGTCTCATAATAAAACAATGATGGCAAACAATCTATATTATTCCTCAACATCAACAAGAAGATGTGGGTGGTTTCTTTCAGATAATACCAAGTCCTTTGAAGATCTAGTGGTAACCTATGGTCATTAGGACAACTAGTCAAATCCTCATCATAGAAGGCTTAAAGAGATAAATTTAAAGACTGAGAAAAAAATAATTACACTTGACGTAATACAAAATATGCTGAAGTGTACCAACTGGGAAATAGACGATGGATGCATAAATTGACACATATGATGTACTATGCAGTCAATACAAGGTCATGTTATGGTGAAATACTAAGTGCACTAAGTTGAGATAAAAAGTGACATCGGGATGTAAGGTCATGTTATGGTTAAATACTAGAGAGTCCCAAGTTTAAATAAAAAGTGAAAAGAAATGATGAAGATGACCTAAATCCTTCATACAAAATTTGATGTGAAGTGAACAAATAAGACCATCCATTGTTGTGATAGATACGCTAGTAAGCATCAAGTAACCAATATATAAGAGTGATAATAATTCTAGAAGATTTACTCCATTCAAGTAATAAGCTCTCTGCCTTATTATAGGTGAATCCCAATTCCAACAAATAGGAGCAAAACCTAACAATTTAGGCCCGATGTTCCTATTTGAGTAAATAAATAACTTTATAGAGTCAACACATGGTGGAATAAGTAGGATAAGTATATTAACAAGTTTGACACATATGGGCTTCTTTTGAAGAGCTAACAAGAATTATTTGCATCGAAATGATGAAGAGACCAATCACAATAGTATGCTTAATAATTAGACTATAAGTCTCATTATAGTCAAAATATTCTTAGCAACTAAATGTGTATTATGATATTTAATTATTTTGTCAAGTCATCATTGAGTTTATAGAACCACCAATTTTTATTTTTTATTATTTTTTATTTTATTTTTATTTTTTTTATTTTTTGAGATAGATGAGGAAGAACTAGAATCAAGATATGATTCCTTTGCAAAGCTTACATTCATTCATACCCACATCCCAGTGAGGATCCTTACAATAATGAGTGTAGCATGCATGTTCTTTTGGGAATCAAAAGATGCTAGTATTGACATAGTTACTAGATTTTTATAGAAATTAAAAGCTTTGGCTTATTAATTTCTATCTTGAGAATGAGTCACCATTAAACGAGTGAATGAAGATATTGAGAAGATAGTATAGAATTGATAGATAGATCGACATGTAAACGTGGAGCAATGGATGCACTAAATAGGGAAGCCAAGAAAGATATGTAAAGGATAATTAGAGACTTGAAGAGCTTTGACCTCTAGTTTCATTTTGAGAATCAGTCACCATAAAAGTAGTGTGCTTAACAGGACAAGCAAGTGTTTTAGAAGAAATGAGTAGATGAACATGAAAAGTGGTGTAATGGGTGGTTGATCATTGGAGTTGATTGGTGGCGAAGTTATTTTTATGAAGGGAGATGTAATCGGAATGACTAGAATCTTGGCCTCATTAGTAGTGGCTTTACGGAGGGAGGGTGGTTGGGATAATGCAAGACCATCAAACCATGCTAGTATGAAATATATTTCAATAGTATTATTACCAGTGGAGTTGGGTAATGTAGAAGTGGTGCCCATAAATAGATGAAAGAAATTTATTTATTTTTTTAAAAAGAAACTAAGAGAAAGATATATCTTAAAAGAGATCAAATCGAGATGATTATATCTTTTATATATAAATCGTCTTAAGAAGGCACATAAATTTATGTGGTTCGACAATATGCCTACTTCATTGGGTAATAATACAAAGCTTTTAAAAAGGTAAGAAAAATTAAAAGTATAAATATTATTTCTTTGACCATAAAAGGAAGTAGAGTAATAAAAGAAACAAATGTGCCGTGATTAAGGAACCCTTGTATTTAGAGTGTTTGGATCATAAGTGTAGTCATCCATAGCATCATCGATGTTCTAACGGAGCCTTTGTCACGCCCCAGACTCGGAAAGCGGGCTCACAAAATTTTCGATTGTCAAATCTGGCGCCGCCAACCTCCATAGTACCCCATTCTCAGCTCCTAGCACCCATATACCAGGTTCCGATTTTGGGATCCTACAATAAGGATTTTCAACATAAATTTGTTTCATAAGAAGCATGACCATAAGCATAACCCACATGACAACAAGAACACCACCACATATCCACTAATATTAAGAACTTGAGTACAATGCATAAGGGAAATATAATGGCGATATTGAAGGCTTTAGAAACTCAAGGGCACGCTCCTGATTCAGTGCTGCTGCGACATCCTAGCATCACCTGCACGCAACGATCATGCATAAGCTTATAGAAAGCTTAGAGAGTGGTGTAAGTGTATGCTAGATATGTGTCAAGTATGCAATATCAGAGTAATGCAGAATTTACTGGTAAGTCCATGAATGGAAAAATGCTGACAAGTCAATGGATAAGAGGGTGCTAGCTAATCCATGAATGATATCTGTCGTATTAAAGTTATGCGATGTAAGGCATGAATGCTATTGGCCATACCAAGGCTATGCGATGTAAGGCCTACATGACCAATGTCATGTACGAGATGCAACTCAAGCATACCAATCCTCATCTGAATCCACATATCAGTATGGTTCATCACTAGACAATCACCGGGTTCTAGTGTACTCTAGGCTAGCTTGCCGCCCCATCTAAGCGCACAACTAGGCGAGTGGAAGAGACCTCACTATCCATTTACCAATGTCAGCCTGACTCATCGATAGAGGACTCATTCCTCAAACTGGGTCAAACTCAGACAAATCATTACCCCCCTCAGTTGGGTAGGTAAGGCCACACCCCCTTCCAACTGATCATGGTACAGTAGGAGACGCGACCTCCTGGTATTCGGCACTTGTGCGCTCATGTATCCACTCGGTCTCGACGTTGGAGCATCCTCCTGGTACGATAAGGGTTTGGGGACTTTCACCCTGGGACATCTATGGCGCCTCGATGCTAGTAACCAATATTTTTGGTGTCCAATTTGGCCATCCATAAATGCCTATGGAGGATATGACCCTGATGTCGTAGGGCGTATAGTGATCATATCACACAAATGCAAGGTGCATGAGTCACACTATCCAGTCATGCATCAATCTTGCGCGTACCGTGCGCTCATATGGGGCAACTCCGTCTATCAGGGAGTCCCAAAAACATTCCACCCAATGGCATATGCTATAATCAATCACTCCTCATATCAAGCATACATATGATGCGTATGGGCATGAATCATGAAGTTATACTAAGCATGATCAACGGTAATGATGTACTCTCATATACATATATAGTGGCGGCCTAGATGCCATATTACATCAAGGATGGAACTCATGGGGTGAATCATATAACAGTGGGAGTCAAGATGATGACCCTAAGTATATTAAGCGGGCTTCCTCACCCACTGTATCATATGGTAAGTTGGGCTTTCTTATAGGGCCCGATACAAACAAGGTGAGTCTACAAGTTATGGTGATTCCTACAAGGGTGGTGGAGAGCACTAGCATGAATGGGGACCTAATGTTTGGGTTAGCCAACTAGGGTAAGATGGGTAACACTTTTGGGGGCCCAATGATTTGGGATAGCCCAATAAGGCAAGATGGTCATGAGCTTAACAACGGGCCATAGGGAGATGTACAATGGGGACATTTAACCACCGTTTACAACGTGGACCTTTAACCACCATTGCTCCCAAGGTGTGGCCCATTTGGAACCTAGAATCTAACTGCAATGGGGCCTACGACCCTTATACTAGCTAGAAAATGGATGGGCTACATAAATATTATCACATACATCATGGTGGAATCATACATCACAATTGGGCCTCATATACATCACGATGGGCCTCACACAAGGGCCTCACATACATCATAATGGGCCTCACCACTTGGGCCTCATACATCACAATGGGCCTCATCATAAGGGCCTCATATACATCACAATGGGCCTCATCATAAGGGCCTCATATACATCATATTGGGCCTCACACAAGGGCCTCACATACATCACAATGGGCCTCATCGCATGGGCCTCACATACATCATGGTGGGTCCCTTGGGTCAGCCCTTATGGCTTAACAAAATAGATGGTCAGCATGCATACAGAACACATACAACATGGTGGACCTGTGCAGTGTAGATGGGCCCCACCAAATGGACAGTGTGGATGGAATACATATAGCAGGACGGGCCCTGCACATATAGCAGGTGGGCCCTACGTGTACAGCAGGTGGACCCTGCACGTCCAGCAAATGGACGGACGGGTGGAATGAAACACATACATGAAGTGGGCTCACTGTCCATGACCAGATGGTGTGGATAGAATACATACACCAAGGTGGATCCCACCATCCAGAGATGCTGGATGGTGATGATATAAACATATACATCAGGTGGGTCCACACATGTGGCCCACCAGTCCAGCAAAAACGGATGGTGTGAATACAACACTTACATCATGTGGGCTCCACCGTTCAAGGACTGGATGGTGGATGATGTGGATATTCACATACATCATGTGGGCTCCACCGTCCCTTGCTGGATGGTGGACAGCATGGATGAAATGCATACATCAGGTGGGGTCTATGTACACACGACCCACATGATTTGAATCAAGTTGATATTTATATTTTCCTTCCTCAAGGCCTGTCCAAAGGGACAGGCAGCAGGCTTGCCCATTGGACAGGTAGGAAGGTGGGCCAAACACGTGGACGGCGTGGATATAAAATACATACATCACAGTAGGGTCCACCAGGGTGGGCCAAACAGCCTCGGGATCAGGCCGATATTTGTGTCTTTCCCTTCAACCAAGCTGGCTCGAAATGGACAGCAAGGTGGGCTCCACCAACTGGATGTTCAGTCCATCTGAAACTTGCTAGATGTCTCGAAAATTTTTGGACGGTGGATGTCCTGTACATGCACCATCAGGCGGGCAACACATCATCATAAAAGAAATGGAGAGAGAGAGAGAGAGAGAGAGAGAGAGAGAGAGAGAGAGAGAGAGAGAGATGTGTGGAGGCGAGGGACTCCGCCACAATGAGCCCTCCCTTTACTCAATACAATGCATACATCAAATGGGTCAAATCATCAAAATCAATGGTGGAAATTCCTTTCCTACCAACAATGAAGATTCACCCACCGATTACACTTCTTCTTGGTTCTTTGGGATGTTAAGCTCCTTGGCTTTTTCTTTGATAGAGGATGATGAAGATCGAAGGATTAGGAAGAGAGATTTGGGGTAGGGAGTGGGCCACAAACTTGGCTATCCTTAGAGCTTCTCTCGTTTGGACGGTTGCTCTCTTTAGATGCTTAGAAAATGGTAGAGAGAATGAGAGGGAAAGGGGATGTGATGGGATGAAAAGGGTTGTGTAAGAGAGGGATGGGTATGTGTAAGAGAGAGTTGACTTTAGAGATGTTTTGTGTAACAGAGGGATGGGTGTGAAGGGTGAAGTGATGGGCTATACTTGACTTGCACTTGATTGATTGATATGATAGATTAGCTAGAGATTTTCTCGGGATTCGCAATGCGCGACGTTTCCTCGAAATATATGCGGGTCCACAACTCCTAGCCTAGGTATCGCATCGGTGCGCAAGATGTGACGTTGGAACCGCGGTGACGTCGCAGTCCCTTGGGTATAGGTTTTGAGTCGAGTCGACTTAGATTTACGGGATGCAACTTAGGATCGCGTGTAAATACCGACTACAGGCTATGGGTCGCGGGAATTCGATGAGGAGGATCACGGGAGTCTAAGGAACGGTAGGGACTAGGATACGGGCCTTACAGCCTTCTTTAAAGAAGGTGAAGCTGGCAATGGAATCCTTCCCTTCTGATGGTGCACCAGGGCCCGATGGTTTTTTAGGGGCTATTCATAAGGGGTGTTGGGATATTTTCATTCAATATGTTGGAAGAAGTTAGGGTCCTCTTCCAAGTAGTTCAAATTCCACAAGCATTTACCTCTTCTCTTTCATGCCTTATCCCTAAAGCACATTGCCTTCCAAGTTCTTAGATTATTGACCAACCAGTCTAAAAAGGAGAGCTAGTGAGGTTTTAAAGGGGGGAGGGGTGAATATAACAATGCCAAATAATCAAAATAAATACGGAATATGTAAAGAATATAAAAATCTCAATCGCCTGAGTATTGAAACTTTTATTCTAAATGATTCGTAGGACAACCTTCGCCTAAAATATTACACAAGACAACCTTATTTCACGAATGTCTTTAAAATCTATCTTTCAAATTAGCAAGAAAATATAAAATGATTACAACATTCACTACAAGAATGAAATAAATAACATCCACCACCAAAAGAATAAAGCATCCACCACAAGGCACAAGGAGTTATAGTGGTTTTATAGATTTTAGAAATGAAAAACTCAAATGCTACTTGATTCAATTCTCTTTTATCTTAAAGAAGAATATAGATCACTTTTTTAGAATAAGATTAAAAACAATCTTGAGAAAGGAAATTGAATAAGCTAAAATTAAATTATAAATACCACACAATTATCTTGGCGATGACTTGAGTTTCTTTCTCTCTTGCAGAAGGATTAGAGTGAATTTTCGTTATACTTTAGAATGAGAGAAAGTCTCTATTTATAGCCAAAGAAGTTCGAAATTCGGCTAGCCTAAGACTAGCCTCGGTCGACCGGATTCCACTGGATTCATTCTAACAACTATCAGATGGCACGGGATAAGATCTATCCAAAGTTCGGCTAGCTGAATTCTTGCAAAAATGAAAAATTTACATTGCTTAAATTCGATTCGAACTCACTCGGGTTAATAGAATTTCAAGCTTAGGCTAGCCAAACCAATACTTACGCTGGCTGAATTTTCAACAAAATTTGTTATTTTGGTCGGCTTGAAGTTAGGTTAGTCGATCAAGTTATGCTGGTCAAATCAAAAGTTAGGTTAGTCAAATTCTAGAGCAAAAATACTGTTAAAACCCAAGTTTAATGACTTTTTGAAAGTACCTAAACCTAAGGTCTTTCTATGGTTATACCACCTGTGTTTTAGCAAATATATGGGATAAATTGTCTTGAGCTTTGACTCGATCTTGTCTTGAAATCAGGCATCAACTTCTTAAGAAGATGTGCCGAGAGCTAATCATAAGCCGATCTTGAACTGATTTCAGGCATGTAGAGTAGTTGTGATTCCATACTTATGATTTGACCTTGAAGTACTTTTGTCATACAAAATTTGACAATCCATGTGTGCTAAACAGAAAAGCATTTACAATCTCCCCATTTGTCAATTTCGTGATAAAACACACAACATACATTATACATCCACTAACATTTATGATTACCCTCATTCATAAGAATCATTCACAAAATTAACAAAAATCTTGAAGCTGTCATATGTAGGTTTTAATAATCATCTTTGTAATCCTTGTAACTAACTGTGCACAACTGATACTCCCCCTGAGAAATAAAACATATACTATACATAAAATATAATATGTAGCTAGCAAATATATAGCACATCGCATTCATTATATTCATCACATTACTAGCACCAATTTCTCCCTCTTTTTGTCACAAGTTGACAAAGGAAGAACAAATGATAGAATATATCATGAAGCATATTAAAGCTATGTAAAATAACAGGAATAAATATTAACAAGTAGGAATAACATCAACATCCAAACATCTAGAATAAATCAATAAGATGAAAAACACTGTATGAGACGTTGTATGAAATATCCCAACAAGTCATGAAAGTATCCATGCAAACCAATAGAATATAGTTTAATACAAATTCATAATAAGCAAAGAAAATAAGCAAATCTAGCTCAATCTAACCCTGAAGAAGATGGTGCAGGCATCGAAGGATCATTAATCTACAAACTCTGATTGATTCGATGAAAGTACTTTTTCATGTACTTCATTGTAGACTTTTTCGGTTTGGGTTAATGATATTTGAGATACATGCAGTGCATCAACCTTCTCCTTTAATGCCGATAACCTCTCATCAAATTGAGAGGGATGACAGTCAGAATCAGTTGGATCATCTAAATCTTCTAATTCATTGAAGATATATTCCATGGTGGTGTCCGCCTCTTGCGGTTCTTCATGTCCTTTTCTTTGTTCAGGTGGTGGAGTGAGGTTCATAATATTCAAATTCGCATTATTGAAGGGGAGTTTGAATTCCGGTGCCTCAAACGTAGGGACTTGGACATTGTAATGAAACGAAAGACTAAACATAAAATGTCCAAACAGAATCGACCCATGCTTTGAATTCAAACGAAATTAAATAATGACGTAGCGAATCAAAGAAAGTAAACAATTACGATTACTCGTAAAAATGGCATGGAAGACACGAAGCATAAAGGGAGTAAGATCAGTCTTATTCCCAGCTCTAAGATATACATTGATGTAAAAATGCTATGCAAGACGCAATATTTAGGAAATAACTTGTTGGATTTTGTCCATACTACCCATAACAAAATTATGACTAAGTAAGAACTCCGTCAACTTTCATACCATGCTTTGGGTGCTTGTTTTAAACCATAAAGAGCCTTTTTAAGACGGTAGACATAATCGCTAATTTTAGGAACTTCAAAAATCTTTGGTTGTTCAACGTAAACTTTCTCATTTAGATCACTGTTTAGAAAAGCACTTCTTATATCCATTTGATATATTTTAAATATATTTTTTTTCTGATTGATTCAAGATGTGCAACTGGTGCAAAGGATTCATCGTAATTTATACCTTAAATCTGAGTATAACCTTGTATGACTAGTCATGCCTTATTTCTTATAATGTTTCCCATTTCATCAGTTTTATTTCTGAAAATCCACTTGGTTCCAATCACATGTTTGTCAGTAGGTCTGGAAACCAAATACCATACATCATTTCTAATAAATTGTTTTAATTCATCTTGTATGGAATTTTTCCAACTTTCATCAACGAGTGCCTTATTTACATTACCTGGTTCAATTTAAAAAGTAAAGCAGACATGTTACATATATTTTCAAGATGTCTTCTTGTCTGAATGCCAATGTGAGAGTTACTAAGTATTTGATTAGTCGGATGGTTTGTGACTAACCTTAACTCAGTATTGTCAGATTTAGATGAATATTCAAGTAGATTAACCAAATTGATATCATCATCGTTTTGATTAAGACTAGGTGTGATCGGTTGATCATCTATCACAACATTTATCGATTCTTGTATAACCCTAGTTCTTTTGTTAAGTACATGGTATGCTTGACTATTTAGAGTATAACCAAGAAATATTTGCTCATCGCTTTCGACTTCAAATTTTTTTTAAATTTTCACGGTCACGTAAAACAAAATATTTCCTTCAAAAAGTTTTAAAATATTTAACAGTGGGCTTTTTGTTAAACCATAGTTCATAAGTTATTTTATTTTTAATTTTTCTAATGTAAACATAATTAGTTATATAACATGTAGTACTAACAGCTTCAACCCATAAATATTTAGGCAAATTCAGGCTATCTAGCATTACACTAGCCATTTCTTGTAAAAAAAATAAAATAAAATAAATTCTTTCAACAGCCCCATTTTGCTGAAGTGTTTTTGGAGCAGAAAATTCATGCAGTATTCCATTGTCATTGCAATATTTCTCAAAATTGCTATTTTCAAATTCAGTTCCACGATCACTTCTAATTCTAACCAAAGATAACTCTTTTTTTTTTTTATTATTATTCTGGATGCGTTTTATAAGTTTTCTGACCTCATCAAGAGTATCTGACTTTTCTCTTAAAAAGGCTACCCAAGAATATCTAGTGTAGTCATCAACTACAACCAGAAAATATTTCTTTTCGCCTTTACTCTCCATTTTAGTTGGTCCGACTAAATCTATATGGAGAAATTCAAGATGCCTTACCTTGGCTAAGGAGTTCACTTTCTTGTGACTACTCCTAATTTGCTTGCCCATCTAATAGGTGCCACATACTTTTGCTATCTTTTTCAGTTTGGTTAGGCCACGTAAGTGATCTCTTTTGCTGAATTTATATAGATCTCTATAGTTTACACATCCAAGACGTTGAAACCATAGTTTAATCTCGTTTGTTTGGACCATGTAGCATGAATGATTTGTTGAGCAAGAGTCATCAATTATATAATAATTTTCAAAAGTTCTGTGACCATTTAATATTACATTTCCTTTGTCATTAATTATCTCACATCTGTGATCCGAAAATTTTACCCTATGTTTATTATCACAGATTTGAGATATGCTCAAAAGATTATGTTTTATCCCTTCAACATATAAAACATTTTCAAAAAGAGGTAAGTTGGCTTGGCCAATAATCTTGTAGTTGCTTCCATCTCCGAATATAACCAAGCTGCCTTTTATTTGGTTGATGTTTGAGAGTATAGCCTTATCACCTGTTATGTGTCTCGAACATCCACTATCTAAGTACCATCTTGAATGACTACTTTCTTTGAAAGCTGTGTGGATATGAAGACACTTAACCTTTCGAACTCATTTCATTACGGTTCAAGTTTAGGAGGATCTCTTGTTTTGTGCTATATTTGGGAGTTAGGATTTCTCCTATTTTTATATACTCCAGTCTTACCAAAGTTGGATTTCAATAGCTCTTTAAGCAAGTCCACAATTTTATCAGCTAATGGAGGATTTTTATTATTATTTCTTTGATATTTGTGGTTGTTGGCACTATTTTTTATATTAGAGGCTTGAAAAGGTTTTGAAATTTTGAAGTCATTCCTTTTATAGTATGATTCTTTTAGAGTCTCTGCTTTAGAGTTGGAGGATTCTCCTTTTATAAAGGTAAGAGTAGAATCCTTAGATTTCAAAGAGTTATTTTTAATATAATCCAGTCCAGACTTGTCACCACATCGCCTAAATGTGGTTAACAGTTTTTCAAGTTTTTAGTCACCAATGGTATATTTCCAAGTGTCCTTTGAACTCAGAAGCGAAGAAACTTCAAGTTTTAATTTCTCATTTTTAGATTTAAGTTTTTGCAATTCAGAAATCTTTTAACTCAAATATAACTTAGCATTTTCAAAACAATCAGAAAAATGAGATTATTCTAAAATAACTTTTTCAAATTCTAATTATAGTTTAACATAATTTTCTTTTTGAATTATCAATTTAGCCACAATTTTGTAACTTTCTCTGTATAAGGCAACATATGGATCTTGAAGATCATCTTTATTTTTAGAGTCACTTCTTGGAGTTTATTAATAAGACATCAAAATTATCTGAAGAATTGATTCTGGTCATAGTCATAAAGGCCTTCAATTCATTTGCATTTTCCTAGTTTGATTCATTAATTTTAGAATTAGTTTTAGACTTCGATGATTCATCCTAAGTATTTATCATACCTTTTCTTTTAGATTTATCCTTTTTAGGACATTTAGAAGCTAAATACCCATATTCAGAACAGTTGAAACATTGTGTTTCTTTTGTTTTAGATTTTCAAAATTTTAAATTTTCTTTTCTTTTATCAAATAGTTTTTAAAAATCTATCCTTTTCTTATTTTTGAAAATTCTATAAAATTTCTTTACCAATATAGTCATATCATCTTCATTTTCTTCAAGATCAGAATTTACATTAGAATCCTTTGAATTAGATTTAGAAAATTTAAGAGCAATGGACTTAATTTTAGGAGGTTTGAAATTCAGGTCAGAAATTTTAAAGAGAACCAACTAACTCCTCAACCTTCATAGTATTTGTATCCCTCCATTCTTGTATAACAGTAACTTTCGAGTTAAACCTATGATGAAGTAATCGCAGTATTTTTGTGCAAAGCTTTCTTTCAGGGATTCTATCTCCAAAACCCCACATGGGATTTACTATGTCATTTAGTTTCATGTAGAAGTCCATAAAAGACTCATTTTCTTTCATACTAATTTCCTCAAATTTGGTTGTAAGGATTTGGATCTTAGATTTTTTGACAATGGTAGTTCCTTCATGTGTCATTTCAAGAATATCTCATGCTTGTTTAGTTGTTCGCAAGAAATGATTATTTTGAATTCATCTAGCAATAGAGCATAAGTTATTGCATTTAAGGCTTTTGCATTTACACTGCTTTCACTTTTCTGAACAGTAGTCCAAAAAGTGTATACAGTTTCTTTCATTGATATGGTTCCATCTTCGGCTACTACTTCCATCATAGGAGGGATTTATTTAGTCGCAGTTACTTGCCACACACTTTCATTAATGGATTTGAGGAAAATTCTCATCCTGGCTTTCCAATATAAATAATTAGATCCATCAAATGGAGGTAGCCAGGTAATGGATAACCTTTAGAAATTTGACATGTTATAGCTCTAGATCTAACTCAAGGAGGTAAATCCAATAATAAAAAGAGCAACACGCTCTGATATCACTTGAAAAGGGGATCTAGCGATGTCTTAGAGGGTGGGGGGATGAACAGGAAAATGCCAAATAATTGAAATAAATGCGGAATATGTAAAGAATACAAAAATCTCAATCGCCTGAGTATTGAAACTTTATTGTAAATGATTTGTAGGAAAACCTTCACCTAAAATATTAGGTAGGATAATCTTATTTCATGAATGTCTTTAAAATTAATCTTTTAAACTAGTAAGAGAATATAAAATGATTACCACATTCATTACAAGAATGAAATAAATAACATTCACCACCAAAAGAATAAAGCATTCACCACAAGGAACAAGGAGTTATAGTGGTTTTATAGATTTTAGAAATGAAAAACCAAAATGCTACTTGATTCAATTCTCTTAGATCTCAAAGAAGATTATATATTACTCTTTTATAATAAAAATAAAAATGATCTTGAGAAAGGGAATTGAATAAGCTAAAATTATATTATAAATACCACACAATTAGCTTGCTGAGGACTTGAGCTTCTTTCTCTCTTGTAAAAGGATTACAGTGAATTTTCATTATACTTTAAAATGAGAAAAAGCCTCTATTTTTAGCTAGCCAGAGATTGGCTTCGGCTAGACGGATTCCACCGAATTCGTTCCAACGGCTATTCGGTTGACCGAATTGCTACAAAAATCAAAAGTTTGCATTGTTGGAATTTGACTCGAACTCAATTGGGCTAGCCGAATTTTGACAAACATGCTACAATGGCTGGGACAAAGGGTTGCGATCACGCAAGGGTGAGCTAACTCCAAAAACCCGCACTCAGTTAGAATTGCAGGCTGCAACTCGCCCGCATGAAGCCAAAATCGCTAGTAATTCCATAAGCCATACGATGGTGCAAGCTTAGGCTAGTCGAACCAAAACTTAGGCTAGCCGAATTTTCAACAAAATTTGTTATTTTTCCCAGGCTTGAAGTTATGTTAACAAATGAAGTTAGGTTAACAAATGAAGTTAGGTTGGTCGAACTAGAAGTTAGGTTGGTCGAATTCCAGAACAAAAACACTATTAAAATCCAAGTTTAATGATTTTTTGAAAGTACCTAAACATAAGGTCTTTCTAGGGTTATACCACTTATGTTTTAACAAATATATGAGATAACTTGTCTTAAGATTTAACTCGATCTTGTGTTGAAATCGGAAGTCGACTTCTTGAGAAGATGTGCCGATCTTAAGCTGATCAGAAGCCGATCTTGAGCTGATCATAAGCTGATCTTGAATTAATCTTCAGGCATGTAGAGTAGTTGTAATTCCATACTCGTGATCTATCCTTGAAGAACTTTTGTCTCACAAAATTTGACAATCCATGTGTGATAATCATAAAGGTACTTACACAGTCTATGTAATTGCGTCCTATCTATAAGGTATTTGTAAAGGTGATTTTTACCAGATTAGGCTCAATTTTGCCCAAGCTAATCTTAGTGGAGCAGTCAACTTTTATACAGGTAGATCCATTATAGAATCTATTTCTCTTACATAAGAATTATTCAGAGATTTAGATAGAAAGGTTAGAGTTAAGAACTTGATCATTAAGTTGGACATGGAGAAAGCTTATGACCAAGTAGATTCGGGTTTCCTTAAGCGGGTTCTTCCGCAATTCATGTTCAGTTTGGATTAGGTTCAACATGCTGAAAAATGTTGGGCTAATAATTGGTTCTCGGTGCTAATCAACGGTGCTAATTCAGCGAGAGGTCTAAGGTAGGGAGATCCTATCTCTCTAGCCCTCTTCATCCTTATGTCTGAAGCGTTTAGTCAGGGATTTAAGAGGTTGGTTAAGAGGGGTTTCTATTAGCCTTTCAAGATAGGGAGAGTGTACCCGTTGATATCTAATTTGTTGTTTTCTGATGATACTATTATTTTCACAAATGGGAGTAACAAATCCCTAAAAGTGGGGTCTGAGTTCCTTTGTAGGTTTCAAGCGATCTCAATATAAAAAATTAATAAAGTGAAGAGTAGATTCTATGCATCCTCTTTTATGGTAACAAGTAGAGTCAGCTTAGCGGAAAGATTACTAGGTATTTAGCCTCACGTATTTGGGAGTTCCCATATTCAAGAATAAGTCCTGAACCGTATTCTTTAAGCCTTTAATCGATAAAATAAAAATTTGAGTGGAGGGGTGAAACGAAAGACTTATGTCTCAGGTTGGAAGGGTAATGCTCATTAATCATGTTCTAGGGAGAACACCCATCCACTCCTTGACTACAACGGATGTGCCAGAAAAAGTGCTAGCAAATTTAGAAAAATGTTTTGCAAAATTTTTGTGGGGTTGGGGAGATGGTAAGAAAAAATTCCACTAGGTAGCTTGAAAGCAAATAATGTTGCTAAAAGTGGAGGGAGGTATGGGGATAAAAAAGCTATCCAAAGTTATAAAGAGTTTTTGAATGAAGATGGCATAGTCTACCAGGTTTGCGGGTACCTCATCCTTGTGGGGAAAGTTTGTCAGAGTGAGATATAAGGCTAACTTTTCAAGTGTGGTTGCTTCATGCTGAGGTAGAGCAAGGTCCCCATGTCGGATTTGTGATTGTCAAGTCCTCCCTCTATTAGCAAACAAAGCTCGTTGGTTAATCGGTAAGGAAGATTTTGGTTTTTAGGCATATAATTGATGGGGCCTAGGTGTGCTAGAGTGCTAGTGCATGAGACATCTTCCTAATAAGTTTAGGAGCTTGCGTGTTAGGGAGGTGCTAGGTCTGAATGGGTTGGTAGACTCCAGTCAAGTCATTGAGCTCTTAATGCAGATTGTTAAGGATTTTCTTAAAGAGGAGGGCTTATATACGCTTCTAGAAGATGATTATAGCATCTAGCATTTCGAATTTCGAATCCTCGAGGAAATTCGTGGTTAGACCGGTGTGGGAGCATGAAAAGGTAGTAGGTGTTTGGCACGAGAAGATTCAACCAAAGATTTCAATGTTTGTTTAGAAGCTACTTCAAGGGGTTGTCCCGGTTGACTATAGGTTTCAGAAAAAGGGGTCTAGATGGCATCAAAGTGCAATTATTGCAGGTTAGCCATAAGCAACGACATCGAAACATTGGACCATTTATTCATGGGTAGAGGCTTGGTGTCCCATGTATGAAATGACCTTACGGTTTTATTTGATGTTGCCTTCTAGGTGGGGCAATCAGTTTTTAACAGTGCAACCCAATGATGGGTGGGGGCATCATTCACATATGGGTTTTCTACTCTACAAGGAATGATCTTGGATTTTATCGCATGGGAAATTTGGTAGCATTGAAATGAAATTAGATTTGGTGGATGTGAAGTGGATATAGGGAGAACAATTGCTGGGTCTAAAGGTGAATTTCATTAGTAGCCATTTCCCTTCCTCTCCTTAAAAGAAGTGCTCATTGTGATATCTTGATTGATTTGGGGGTTGATATGGGCACTTAGCGACGAAAAGCAATATCTATTGTTAAATGGGTTCCTTTGAAGGTTGGTTGGGTGAAATGTAACGTAGATGCTTCGGCGAGGGGTAACCCAGGGCCCTCGGGAGGAGGAGCGTTGTGTAGAGATGAGCGAGGGAAGTTCCTTTTCACTTTCACCAGTGGGTTCAGAACCATTCTGAATTTATGAGATGAGATGAAGGTTGTCATTGAACGACTGTCCAACTATGTGGACAAGGGGTACCTGAAGATAGTGGTGGAGTGTGATTTGAGAGTGGCAGTGGATATGCTTTATAACTTTAGTGAAACCCACTAAAATGTGAGATTTTGAAAGTTGTATTCCATGTGCTAAAGGAGAGGGCAATTATAGTCTTATGCCACGTTCCAAGAGAAATTAATGCAATTGTTGATACCTTGGCCAGGTTGGGTAAAGGATCATACTCAAGAGGTTATTCTTGGAGGTGAACAACCTCTTGCCATCTTTCAGAGGTTTCTAGTTCTAGTTCTTGGATCGAGTGGTACTTGGGAACCTGAGGAGGGGGAACTAGTTGTAGAGGGGCTTTTGAGGGTTATAGGATAGGCGAGCCTAGGCTACCTTTTTGGGTTTTAGGCTTGCCCAAATCTGTATGTTCTTGATTGTATAGTTCATAGTTTTGTTATTAAAAAAAAGGGTTGACTATTAAATAAAGATAGGCAAGGAGCGTAGAGCCATGTTTATGTAGGTGAGAAGCTTGTAGCTTTGTTTGTGTGGGCATTGTAACGCAACATTTATGTAATATGATTATGAGATCACAGCATGCCACTGCCTATGTATGTGTTCAGCAAACATTTATTGTGTACTGGATAGAACAAGAGTGAGCTTGGGCGTGAACAGCACTGATGATGCTTGTTTGGTTAGGTGAGCCCAACTCTAGGCTCCATTAAGAGATTAGTGACAGGTGTTATCCAGTCAGCCCCACTATGGACGTCGCTCTAACCTACTAGCTTTACAAGTATGTCGGTATCTCTCCTTATCGGTTTAGAAGCGGGCGTAAAGAGAGAGAGAGAGAGAGAGAGAGAGAGAGAGAGAGAGAGAGAGACTATGTAGTAGTTGAAGCTCTTAAGATTACTGAGGAGTATATATAAAACTTGAAGTAGGTGACCTAGTGTGCAACGACGGTGGCATTGTGTCATGACCTCGACAATAGGGCATCATCAAGCTGAGCTGTGGCTGTGTTAGTTTAAGCATCGACACTTCACTGATGGGTGGTCATGGCAGTGTCAACATCACAACTCAGCTGTCAAGCTGCAGTTGATACATCATGGCGTTGACACTAGGCCACTATTAAGACATCAAGGCACTGTGGCTTAGTTGTTGTTTTTTTTTTCTTTTTAAATTATAAATTGTTTAATTGTTTTTTTTAATCAGAAAGATTCTTTACACAAAAGGGAGGGCACACAAAATGATCGAGCCTCACCACAGAGGACCTAAATTTGGGCGGCAACCAGAAAAATAGAAAGCTGGCCCGCCTATCATATCATTCTATGCAAAAACTAATTTGGGCAGGAAAACATGGCCCAGAGCCTATCTTACCTACCATAACCTACACAAAGGAGGACTAAATACATTCCGAATCGCACCTAAACCAGCTTTATCCAATAGGAAACGGACCCTATTCAACCGAGGAAGGGCAAGGACATCGATGAAAAGCCTGTCAGACTGGCCCTTGCTGCCCACTTTAGCTAAACCATCTGCCATCCCATTTGCTTCTCTGGGGATATGGGAGACACGAAAAGAGCCCCTCGAGTTAAGGGTCTTAATCCTTTCTATCCAGTACTTCCATTTCCAGGCGACGGAAGACTTTCCTAGAATACAATCCACCACCCACCTAGAGTCAGATTCAATGAGAACATTCTCCATCCCATGCGGCAAACAGAATTTCATACCGTCATAAACAGCCCGCAGCTTAGTCCCGTTATTGGACAAGTTCCCGTAACCACTGACGAAGGAGAAAATCAGATCCCCGTTGTGGTCCCTGCAGAACTGTGGCTTAGTCGTGACGAGCCATCACCTAGTCAGTGTCGAGTCATTACCGAATCATTCCTAAGCTGCCATCTAGCTATGGTCAAGCCGTTGTTGGGTCGTAGTCGGGCCATGGCTAGGCCTGTGCAAAGGGTGGACGTGGATGCACATGTAGTTCTTTTTTTATGACCACAAGGAGAAAAATGTTTTGTGGCATTACCTAGCGTGTGTCTAGGTGGTAATAAGAATCCCAATAGGCGTTGCTTTCATAGAGATAACAACCAAAGTAGTCGTAAGGGCCCTTTGGTTGGGCTCATAGCTAAGAGGAAGTTGCCTATGATGTAGTGGCTCAATTAAAGATAATCCCTACCAAAATCTCATTTAAAACTTATTGTGCAGATTACAGGTACATCTAGAAATTATTGTGAAAACTCTCAAAGATGTACATATCTATCTAAAATCACCATATGAAATGATCACCTATATGATCAGACAACTCTTAGACCTCACATAACTACATTCACCAATGAGGAGATTTCGCTTAAAAGCTACAGCCAAAGGCATTCATTGAACAAAGCCATATAACACAAGAATATCAAAATCACACCTTTGATGATTGACAATAATTCGATATTGAATCTTGGCTCGTTGTATACTAATACTTGTCTAGGGATAGAATCATCTTCATTTAACTTCACCAACATTAATGTGGGAGACTGAAAACTCGAGGAGACAAGTTAAAAGAGATTCATGTTGATATACAAATAGGTTTAAACAAAGTAACCATAACTTTTTGGGTCTTGGACATCTTAACCATCTTCATTCTTTTTCTCAACCAACCTTAGCTTCACAAAGTCCATCCCTTCGACTCTTCACTAAAGGGTCAAGTACATCTTTGGAACTAAAGTCATTTTCTTTCTACCTGAACCCAAGTGGATCGTATTTGTTGAATCTATGAATCCTGAGGAGCCTGATATCCTAGTCATTAACATAAGATACTCTAAGGAGGACATTTTATTTTATAGTTCTGAGTTCGGGATGATGAATTACATTGCCACTTAATGTCTCCTAAATATGACTATGTCATCACCCCTGTTGAGCATCGTATCATTCATTATCGAGTCATGCTGTAAGACAACTAAAAACATAGAGGTTCAAAAAACCAAAGAAGAGTAGGGTTGGAATACTAGGCTTTACCAAATGAGATATCAAAGCGACAATGTCACATAAGGGGACGAGTCCGTTGGGATGAAGATGATCTCTTCATATGCCACCAATTAGATTCGTCAATTCATAGATCCTCTATCATGGCCACAAAACAGAGTCTACCCTTAAGGACAAACTGTAAGGACTAAGACTAATTGAGTTTCTTGATGAACCTGATTGACAAACTGCCAAGATGATATCTTCATGTGCAGATAGATTGTTAAAGATTTTAATTACTAAATAATAACTAGTACAGATCAAAGTTATAATTCAACAATAATTGAGTAAACATCTATGGTAAGCTAAGTGGAGATGTGAAATTTCACTATAGGTCTCATATGTGGGTTTGAGATTATCTAATCCTTGAGGAATAATAATATATGTAGGAGGTCTTATGTCACGCCCCAAACTCGAAAACCAGGCTCACAGAACTCCCGATCGTCGAATCCGGCATCGACAGCCGCCATAGTACCCCATTCTCGGCTCTCGGCACCCATATGCCAGATTCCGATCCTGAGACTCTACAACGAGGATTTTCAATGTGATTTTTTTTTGTAAAGGAGCATAACCATAAGCATAACCAAGTCACAAAACAACATCACCACATATCCACTATATTAAAAACTTTGTACAATGAGGAAAGGGAAATACAAGATGATTAAAAAGCTCCAAAATGATTTGTCACGCGCTCCTGCCTCAGCGCTGTTGCGATCCAACATCACCTGTACGCAACGGTCATACATAAGCTTACGAAAAGCTTAGAGGGTGTGTGTGTTTGTGCGTAATGCATGTACCAAGCATACAATATCAGAGTAAGATAAAATACTGGCGAGTCTATGAATGTTGTCAGCCATACCAAGGCTATGCGATGCAAGGCCTACGTAGCCAAATGTCATATGCAAGATGCAACGAAAATATGTCAGTCCTCATATTAAGTACGTATATCAATACAATTCCTCTTTGGGATATCACCGGGGTCTAGAACCCTCCACACTAGCTGTCGCCTCCCTAACCGCACAACCAGTGAGAGGAAATGACCTTATTATCCGCCTAGTCAGTAGTCTGCCAATACCTACATGGCTCATCGATAGAGGACCCATTTACGAGTTGGTCATACTCAGTCTAGCTTACAACCCCCTAACTCGGGCAGATAAGGCCACACCCCCTTCTAACCGACCACGACATAGTGGGAAACATAGTCTACTGGTATTTGGCACTCGTGCGCCCATGCATCCACTCGGTCTAGACGTTGGAGCATCTCTTAGTACCAAAAAGGTTATCGTACTTTCACCCAAGGACATCTTATGTGCCCACAGTGATAGAACCAAGTATTTTCGGTATCCAATTTGGCCATCCACGATGTGCCTATGGAGGCCACGACCCTGATGTCGCTAGGGCGTACAGTGATTGTGTCACACAAATGCAAGATACATTAATCATACCATCCAGTCATGTATCAGTCCTGTGCATACCGCGCGATCATGTGGGGCACTCCGTCTCACAAGGAGTCCTATAAATATCTCAGCCCAATGACATATGCTATGATTAATCATTCCTCATAACAGGCATACAAATGATGGGTATGGGCATGTATTTTGGTGCAATACTAAGCATGTTCTCAGTGTGTCCTACTAGACGAAGTACACTATCATGATTATCAGATATAGCATGCGATGATCGGCCTTAACCGGTGAGTTACTTACAAGAGTAGGGGCTGAACACTACGCCCCACTAGACATATAGAAGTCCATATGGAATGGTCCATGTTAGACTATCATAACCTACTCAAGGTATTAGAATATCAAATATCCTAAGGCGGGGTCCCCTGCAAGGACGGTGGATCTAACCCACAAATCAAGATAAGCTTCAACAATGGATGTACCAAATTTAATAGAACATATTCTTTCATTTACGGCAAAAGGTAATTCTTATGACTACACCACAAGGTAGGTTCCGAGTTTCGGGTTACTACTAATCATGGTGGGAAGCATTATCATCAATGGGGGCCCAACAGTTTATGTTGGCCCAATGGGTGTTACTAACATAAGTGGGGGCCCAATAGTTTGGGTTAGCCCACTGGGTAAGGGTGGAAGTGGGCTTAACAGTGGGCCCTAGGGAGGTTTACAATGGTGGACATTTAACCACTATTGTCTCCTAACGCACGGTCCATTTAGGATAGAAATCAGATTCACAACGGGGCCCTCGGCCCTTACACTAATTTGGAAAAATGGATGGACAGCGTGTATAGTACATATATCAATGTAGGCCTCACGAGGCAGCTCATAATTGGGCGTATAACACATACATCATGGTGGGTCTCTTAAGACAATGGAGCCCACAGCCCTGAAAATGGATGAACAGTGTGTATGTCACACATACATTATGGTGGGCCTCATATATTCTCAATGGGCCTCACATACAATCACAATGCGCCTCCACAAGGGCCTCTTACACATTAAGTGGGCCTCATCATGTGCGCCTTATATACAATGGGCCACATTACATGGGTGTCATATACATCAAGTGGGCAGCATCACATGGGCCTCATCACATGACACAGCGGGCCCTGTACATACGGCAGATGGGCCCTGCTATACAGCAGGTGGCCTTGCAAACAGACAGACGATGTGGATTCAAAACACATACATTTCGGTAGTCCCCACCTTCCAGACCACTAGACGGTGTGAATATAAAATACATGCATCGTGTGTGGGCCCCACGTCTACGTGTGGACGGTGTGGGTGATGCACATACATCACGTGTGGCCCCACAAATGATGTTGTGCATTCAGCACATTCAACAAGGTAGGGCCCCACCGTCCTAATGGACGGTGAGGATAAAACACACATAACAGTGGGTCCCACCGTCCCATCTGCTGGACGGTGTGGACACCACACTTGCTAGGTTAAGTCCCACCGTCCCAGATAGTGGACAGTATAGATATAACACATACCTGATGATCAGATCCACAGAACTTGCTGACGTCAATACAACAACTGTATATCTTGTGGGACCCACAGATAGACGGTTTGGATATAACACATACCTCATAATCAGACCCACAGAACTTGCTGACATCAGTACAACAGCTGTATATCTGGTGGGACCCACAGATAAACGGTTTGGATATAACACATAGCTCAGGATGGGGGGTGCATGTCCCATGGATGGACAGTAGAGACAAAACACATATATCATGTGGGTCCCCACACAGATGGACGGCATGGATGCATCATGCATCAAGGTAGGGTCCACGTCAGCGTGGCCCACCAGCTTTGAATCAAACTGATATTTGTGATTTCCTTCATCCAGGCTTGTCCAGACGGATAGGTAGCAAGCTCGTCCGCTGGACAGTCCAGCAAGGTGGGCCCATCTCGTGGACGATCAAACAGGGAGAGAGAGAGAGAGAGAGAGAGAGAGAGAGAGAGAGCGTGCGATGGAGGGCTCCGCCACTATGAGCCCTCTCTTCCATACAGTACAAAACATACATCAAGTGGGTCCCAATACATGTGGGCCCACTAATCAAAATCAATGGTGGAGATCCCTTTTTCACCAAAAATGCAAGGTCTAGATGACCTTTTCTGAATGGGAAAAGTAAACATCATGAAGGGGTCCATGGAGAATGACCCTATCATAGGATGAACATATGAATCATGGTGGGCCATCGGCCACACCTAGGGTCCAAAGTGAGATCCATACCATCAATCGGTAGGTCCCACTTGGCCCATCATCAAAACACAATCTAATCCTAAAAAACACCCACCAATTTCTAATCTTCTAGGCTCCTTGAAATGCTAAGATCCTTATCTCTCCCTTTGATGGAGGATGATGAAGGTTGAAGGGTTGGATTGTGAAATTTGGGGGTAGGAAGTGGGCCACACACTTGGGGTATTTTCTCTCCTTGGAATGCTTGGACGATCCCTCTCCTTGGTTGCTTGGATAATGGTAGAGACAATGAGAGGGAGAGAGGAATTTGTAAGAGGAGGTGACATGGAGGGTTTGGGCTTTGTTGACTTTTGGGGCCATGAGGTGGCATGGGGTATGAGTTGCCTTAACTTGTTGGTAAGAAAGGGATGGGATAGGTATGGGTTCATTTGACTTGGTGAAGAGAGAGGTATGTGTGAGTGATCGGTTGTACTTGATTGATTGATGTGATAGATTGGGTAGAGATTCTCTCAGAAATCGCAACACGCCGCATTTTCCTCGAATTAAACGTGAGCCCATTACTCCTAGCCTGGCTATCGCATCGGTGTGCAGGATGCAGCGTTGGAACTGCGGTGATAGCGCAGTCGCAATGGTACAAGTCTCAAGTCGAGTTGACTCAGATCTATGGGATGTGACTTAGGGTCATGCACAAATACTGACTATAGGTCGCGGGTTGCCGGAATCCGATGGGGAGGATCGCAGAAGTCTAAGGAATGATAAGGTCTAGGATACAGGCCTTACATCTTACCCTCTAAAGAAAATAATCAAATTAATATGAGAATCACTGGTCAACTTTACACGTAGGTTCTTGAAATTGCTCGACAACATTGATGTTTGTAAAATTTTAGTGAGAAGTGCTTTAAATATTTACTTGAGAATGATGAAATTGTAGAAAATATTCTTGTAATAATTTCATTCCTTCTACTCATTAAAATTAATCAAAAAGTTATATATAATTGTAAGGTTATAATGAAGAAAAATTCCTTAGCCAAATCAAGAAAAAGAAAATGTTCGTCTCTTTCACAATTTGAAATAAGTGTATTATATAATCTATCATTCACGACCAACTTACATCATCATGTATTTCACTATATCATCTTATATTATGCTATTTCAGGCCGATACACAAAATTGATATGAGACCAATATGATGGGGTTTTCCTCCTCAGTTCAAAGGAGAGGTAGTGCAGCATGTCATAAAGCGGATGTCTTTTACCGCACCGCTCGACCGGTTAAAGAGTGCTGCTCGACCGGTCGAGGATTACTCATATCAAAGTCTAGCGACTGGGGTTTTTATTGCTTGACCAATCGAGGGCCTGGCTCGACCAGTCGAGGGCTTGGCTATACTAGTCGAGGGTTATGCAGATTATGTGCGTATTTCGTGCGGACTGCGTAAAATTGAGTCAGTTTCGCAAAGGTGCGGAAGGGAAGTTGCCTAAACTATAAATAGGGGCCCTAGGATTATTCTATGGGAATGCAAGAGGCTTTATAAAGGGTTTTAGGGTTTTAAAAGAAAGAGAGAAAGAGCAAAGAGAGAGAGGAAGCATGTGGAAGGGAGGATTCTACTCGTAGAGGTGATCTACTGTGCAGTCGATGTCTCAGCGCTTCTACGTCCTCGTGATCGGTGAGATTTCTCAATTTTCATTATTCTTTTATTATTCATTCACTCCTATGTGAGTGAAAAAGGTTTGATCCAAGCGGTGTGTGCTTGTGATCGGTTGTAACGTTCTACTTCATAGTGAATTGTTGCTTTAGACTAGGTCCCGTGGTTTTTACCTCTTTGAGGATTTTCCACATAAAAATCTCTTGTGTCGTGTGGTTTGTGCTTTGATTTATTTCATTGCTTTATTATATCCCATAATTCTAGTGTTTTTGGGGGCGAGATCCTAAGGTTTTTTGTGCAACGCTCCCAACACAATACACTCATTTCATTTATGGGTGATTACAGTACTATCAAGGGATATGTATTGATTTTTGATAAAACTTTAAATCTTGATTAGTCTTTATTGAATTTTTTGTAATAATAACAAGAACTAGTAATAAACTTCATAAAGAGCTTATATAGTAACTTTAATAGTTGTTAATATAGACCATCGGAACTTCCTCCAATTCTCTCTAGAATTTTATCTCATCCATAAAAAGGAGAAGAAGAAAACCATGTGTAGTAGAATACCAGTAAGAATTTAATCATTTGAAACATATCAATACAAACCAACTCCTCTTTAAGTAGAAACTCATGTCGGTATGTATTATTGAATTTGAAAGAGAAAAGCATGCTATTGATGTCGTAAGCATGGTTGAAATTATGGGACTAAATGATATGTGATTCCTACATCCGTGAACTTGTCAATCCACATAATCAATGCCTATGATGTTCGCATCAATCTCCTTTGATTAGGAATAATTTTTCTTTGAGTTGTGGCTACTTTTTTTCTTTTTTCTTTTTTCTTCTTCTTTTTTTTTTTCTTTTCTTTTTTTTTTTTTTTTTTTTGAGTTGTGGCTACCTTTATTGCCTACTGAACCATCATTGAGTCTTACAAAGTGTTCAACATTATGTATGTGGGACGTGTGGATATGACTTGACAATTGTAGACTAATTCTCTTTGATGATTTGAATGATCTCCTAAGGTGCTCACAAAGCTTGTTGCGCGCACACTCAACCAAGTTGAAAATCTTTCTGTGTTTTGTATTTCTACACATTGTTGCCTACTTCAAGCACCACATATTGATGATGTTTGCCATCTTTTATCTCGTATTCTTGATTGCTAATCTAAACATGTAATCCCACTTCTTCATATTCTTGTTCTATTCGGCAAGGTCTTTGGCATTTCCACCAGCTCCACTCAAATTTAATTAATAACAATGAAACTTCCCATATGCCAGTGGAGTTTCATAATTAAATGACCTCAAACGGATTTAGTTGGGACGTTCAACTCTTTGATTTGTTAAATTTGGCTTGAGATAATACATGACCCACTACATTGGCTTATCTGTCACCAATCTCATTAATAGGTTTCTTAACTATGATTAGTAATTTTAATTTGAATGTTCATTTAGGGGTCATATACGTTGCTGAAATTTAAGCTAGTTCTCATCTTCGTCCATCAAGATCTCCATATATGTTGGATAAACTAAGAATTATTTTTGGACTTCAAAATTTTAGAACCCCATGCAAACCCACCATCCACCATAACTCTACAAAGAATAAGAAGCCATCTTAAAGAATTTGTTGATACCTAGCACAATCGAATCTACACACTAATTATATGGCTGATACATCTAAGTTGAATGTGGACAATTGACCACTTATGTGATCACAAATTATTTGTACCTTTTTCACCCACTTGATGAGTCAGTGGACATAAATTTCAGGAACCACATCTACTTAATAGAAGTCCACATGAGGATGCTCCAAACCAAATATATAATAGATACACTCATCACAGAATGTGGACTGATGGCCTTTCCATACCTAATTATTACTTTTATGGATATATGGCACATTAATGAGTGAACTTTCTTGATTTTTTTGGCTTGCTCCTCCATATAATGAGGCTCACCTAGTGAATAACTTTAATCTTCAAATCTTTGCAAATATTAACATTGTTTATATGTCAATCTGCACATAGAATTAAAAAATGTTCCTGCTTCTTTTAACTATTAGTTGATGTTTTGCCTTTTTTTTGTTACTTTTATAATTGAAAATTTAATTTCTCTAAATAGTTTAAATGATATCCAATTTATATTAACCTCTAATTAGGATATCATATCAAACAGGGTGAATTTATTTATTCATCATCCTAGATCGATTAATGTCACCTAATGGATTGCAAGCGTTAATTAAAATTATGTGGTGATTGTTTCTAAACTTTAGTACATAGTTTATTTGTACTTCTGTTGGGGAGCCCATGTTTTCAAAAAAGTAATGCATATCAAGATTTAAGTAAACGGTTAATTTTAAGTGCATCTCACTAGTACGTACTTTTCAAGACACAATTGGATGCACTTTCTTTGTTAAAACGTAGAATGCATTTGGTTGTTGAACTTTGAATGAGCGTGATGGGCCATATGGTTATGAGCTTCCAACGGGCACGATTTTAGTTAAGATTCATCTAAAAAGTAATTTGATAACTCCAAGATTCAATCAAGATTTCATTCCATTTGATAAATAGTACTCACACATTTGGTCTAAGATTATAAGGAACACAACTTGCTCCTTATATGAGTAGGAAAGGAAATCATACTCGAGAGTTCCAATATGTCGCATTCATGCAAGGTTGAAATTTTTATTAGGTGGTGCCTCCTTCATACTTCCCAAGTACAAATATCAGGTTGATCTTCTCATAGTATTTGCTTCACACTTACAAAAAAATAGAGTAACTAAAAAGTATTCATTAGCCATTAACATTCCACATACATATGACCACCCTATAATTGGACCGACCACATTACTATGGATTTGCATCCGTTATTGCAGAAACTCTATAATCACACTATATTACTAGTTAATTACGTACTTATGTTGCATCATATTTTATTACTGACTTTAATTTGTGCAACTTCCTGTAGGGTTCTTAAAAGTACATAAAATCAGAGACAAGAAACGAAAACATGAATGGGCATATAAACTCATGGAGGAACTTGTGCGAAAAACTTCTCATACGGACTACAATAATACAGGGGGAAAGCCCGACTCTCATAACCAATCAACAATTAAGAGGATTGTATCAACCGAAACAGAAGAGCCAAACACTTCTCCTGAAGAAAGCAAACAAATTAATTTGCCAAACAACAATATGAAAGAAAATGGTATGTCATTCTTCTCATTTCTCTGCTTGCTATAAGAATTTATACTATCTAAATCTTAATTTTGTACACAAGATGCCATGCCCCAGACTCAGAAACCGGGCTCACAAAATTTTTGATCGCCGAATCCGATGTCTATAGCCTCCGTAGTACCCCATTCTCGGCTCCTGGCACCCATATAACAGGTTCCGATATTGGAATCCTACAATGAGGATTTCAGCATAAATTTGTTCCATAAGAATTATAACCATAAGCATAACCCACAAATAACAACTAATAACATCATCACAAATCCACTATGATAAAAAACTTTGAGTACAATGCATAAGTGAAATATAGTATCGATATTAAAAATTTCAGAAGTCAGCTACATGCTCCTAACTCAGTGCTGTTACGGCATCCTAGCGTCACCTGCCTGCAACAATCATGCATAAGCTTATAGAAAGCTTAGAGGGTGGTGTAAGTGTGTGCACAAGGTAAGTGCCAAGTATGCAATATCAGAGTTTTTTATGCGGAAACATGCTGGTAAGTACATGAATGCTATCAGTCGTACCAAGGCTATGCAATGTAAGGCCTACATGGTCAATGTCATATACGAGATGCAACTCAAGTATACCAATACTCATCTGAATCCACATAACAATACAGCTCACCTCTAGAATATCACTGGGGCCTAATACACTCTGCGCCAGCTTGCCGCCACATCTAAGCGCACAACTGGGTAAGTGGAAGAGACCTCACTATCCGCCTACCAATATCTGTCCGGCTCATCGATAGCGGACCCATTCCTCAAGCTAGGTCAGACTCAGGCGGGTAAGGCCACCCCCTTCTAACCGACCACGATACCGTTGGAGATGTAGCCTACCGGTATACTGTCCTCGTGTACTCATGTATCCACTCGGTCTCGACGTTGGAGTATCTTCCTAGTACCCTAAGGGTTTGGGGACTTTCACCCTGGGAAATCTATGGTGCCCCCATGTTAGAACAAGTATTTTCCGTATCCAATTCTGTCATCCACGCTATGCCTGTAGAGGCTATGACCCTGATGTCGCTAGGGCGTACAGTGATCTCATCACACAAATGTAAGATGCATGGATCATACTTTCCAGTCATGCATCAATCCTGCGCGTACCGCGCTCATGTGGGGCAATTCCGTCTAGCAGGGAGTCCCATGAACAATCTACCCATTGACATATCCTATGATCAATCACTCCTCATATCAAGCAAACATATGATGCGCATGGGCATGAATCATGAAGTTATATTAAGCATGTTATGCTATGATGATGTACTCTCCTCATATCAAGGATGGACCTAGATGGCTACTCATATCAAGAATGGGCCTAAGAATGAGGAGTGAGCTTTCCTCATCCACTCTATCATGTAGTAAACCCGGCTTCCTAAGGGGCCCAATAAACATTAGGTGGGCCTATTAACTTGGACAATCTATAAGGGATGATGGAAGCATCAACAATAATGGGGGGCCAAACGGTTTGGGGTAAACCCAAGAGGTAGGTCATGCTAATGTCAATGGGGACCCAATGGATTGGGATAGCCCAATAAGGTGAGATGGATCATACTAATAACAGTGGGGGCCTGATGATTTGGGTTTGCCCATTAAGAGGAGATAAGAATAGGTCTAATAACGGGCCCTAGGGAGGATTACAATGTGGACATGTAACCATCACTATCCTTATAATGTTGACATTTAACCATTATTGCTCCCAAGGCATGACCCATTTAGAACCTATCCTATAATGGGGTCCATGGTCTTTATTCTAGCTAGGAGATGGATGGTCATCATAAACATTATCACATACATCATGGTGGAATCACTCATTACAATTGGGCCTCATACAAGGGCCTCATATACATCACATTGGGCCTCACACAAGGGCCACATATACATCACAATGGGCCTCAAAAAAGGGCCTCATGTACATCACATTGGGCCTCACACAACGGCCTCATATACATCACATTGGGCCTTATGGGGCAGCCCATGATTCAGTAAAAATGGATGGGCAGCGTGTACAACATATACATTAAGGTGGGCCTCACAGACCAGCCCTATAGTCCAGGAAAAATGGATGGATAGTGTGCTTACAACACACAAGGCGGGCTTGAATTGTTTAGGTGAGCCCAGCTCATACAGCAAGTGGGCCCACAGTCCATGGCCAAACGGTGTGGATATACAACACATACATCATTGTTGGTCCCATCGTCCAGTAGGCTGGATGGTGTGGAATAAAATACATAAATCATGATGGGGTCCACGTCCCACGTGGACGGCCTGGATAAAACACGTACATCATGTGGGGTCCATGGACGGACAGTGTGAATACAACACTTACATCACGGTTGCTCCGACGGACAGTGTGAATACAACACTTACATCACGGTTGCTCCCACCGTCCAGTAGACTGGACGGTGTGGATATAATAAATAAATCATGGTGGGGTCCACGTCCTGGGATGGACGGTCAGACGGCGTGGATGTAAAATACATACATTTGTTGGGTCCACATGTGTGGCCCACCAGCTGTATTAAGCTAATATTTGTTTTTCACTTCGTCCTGGGGAGCTGGACGTCTTATGGACGAACGGGCTTAGATGGGGCATGCCATCAAGGTGGCCCCACGTCTAGCAATGGACGGATTGCCTAGATGAAACACTTATATCTGGTGGGTCCCACCATGGATGTGGCTATCCAAGGCTTGGATCAAACTAATATTTGTATTCTACTTCATCCAGGCTGACCCAAAAACAAGCAGCAAGGTGGGCTCTATTGACTGGACGTCCAAAGAAAATCTGGACAGTTTGGATTTGTTGAACACATCAAGTGGGCCACAAACATCATCATCACCAAAAAAATAGAGAGAGAGAGAGAGGAAGAGAAAAATGTGTGATGGAGGGGAGGGGCTCCGCCACTATAAGCCCTCCCTTAAGCTTTACAATACATACATTAAATGGGTCCCACCACATGTGCACCCACAAATCAAAAGAATCCATGGTGGAAATTTATTTTCTACCAACAATGAAGATTCATCCACCGATTACACTTCTTCTTGGTTCCTTAGGATGCTAAGCTCCTTGGCTTCCTCTTTGATAGAGGATGATGAAGATTGAAGGGTTAGGATGAGAGATTTGAGGCAGGGAGTGGGCCGCAAACTTGGCTATCCTTAGAGCTTCTCTTGCTTGGACGGTTGCTCTCTTTGGTTGCTTGGAAATGGTAGAGAGAATGAGAGGGAAAGGGGATGTGATGGGATGAAAAGGGATGGGTTGTATAAGAGAGGGATGAGTGTGTGTAAGAGAGAGATGGGTGTGATGGGTTGAGTGATGTGTTGTACTTGACTTACACTTGATTGATTGATGTGGTAGGTTCAGTAGAGATTCTTCTCTCAGGATTCGCAATGCGCGGCATTTCCTCGAAATATACGCGGGCTCACTACTAGCCTGGGTCTCGCATCGATGTGCAAGACGCAGCGTTGGAACTGCGGCTACGGCGTGATCGCTAGGGTATAAGTTTCGAGTCGAGTTGACTCAGATCTACGCGATGCGACTTAGGGTCACATGCAAATGCCAACTACAGGTCGCGGGTTATCGGAATTTAACAGGGAGGATCACAGAAGTCTAAGGAATGGTATGGTCTAGGATACGAGCCTTACACACGATATCAAATGGAGAATGTTATATTAAAAAGATACAAGTCAACGTAGAAAGATTCAATCTTTCTATTGATAAGAAATTAGTTTTGTGTGTGTGTGTGTGTGTGTGTGTGTGTGTGTAAAAACTAAAGTTAGATGACTATATTAAGTATATAAATATACATAACATCCATGAAGACTCATAATTGTTGATATGGATTATCTTTAGTATTTGTATTACATAAACATTCAGTCAAAAGATATTCACATGACATTGTCACATCCACAAAAAAAGAGAGAAAAGCGTAAATAATTGGGTTCCTATTATATTTAAGGCCATGATATAGAACAAGTCCTTAATGATACTACATAGAGTAACCCTTGATTTTTAGAAGTTGGTTAATGTAAATGCAAATGAATGAAGTGCAGATACAGGATGCATGCTATATAAAGGATATTGTAGACCCTAAGACCAAGGTGTAGCTTTGAAATTGATATATGTGAGGTCCATGCCCCTTCATCATGTAAGGAGAACTTTGGGCCCTCCCAAGAAGAATGATGCTCCTTGCCTTCTACATCGATAATCGACATCGATAACCAGCATCGATAATCGGCATTGATAATTGGCCTCGATAATCGGCCTACATGCAAGGCAGGGTCTTAGATGAACAACCGATCTAAACCATAATATAAGGATCGGCCCTCGACTATGGATATCCCAAATCCAGTAGCACAGAGCCATCTGTCTACGGCGATGATGGACCATGCAATATCAATGAGGCCCAAAGATTTGGGTTAACCCACGTAGAGAATGATGAGAATGGGCCAAACAAGGCCTAAGGGAAGGTCACAATGTAGACATTTAACCACCATTACCCATCAATGTGAATATTTAACCATAATTACCCATCAATGTGGACATTTAACCAACATTGCTCCTAAGAAGTGGCCCACATAGAGCCTAACATATGTGGGCTCATGGCCTCACATAAGGGCCCAATACACATCCCATTGGGCTGTATCACATGGGCCTCAAATACATCACAATGGGCTGCATCACATGGGCCTAATATATATCACAATGGGCCTTATACAAGGACCTTATATACATCGCATTGGGCCACACTCATGGGCCAATGGGCCTCTCATACATCACATCGGGCCCGATATCTGGGCCTCAAATACATCACGATGGGCCTCTCCCCTAGGCCTCAAATACATCTCAATGGGCCTCATCACTGGGCCCCAATTACATCACATCGGGCCTCATCAAATGGGCCATAAATATATCACATTGGGCCTCATTCAAAGGCCGCATGAACATCACATTGGGCCTCAAACATGGGTCTTATCTCATGGGCCCGAAAACTGATGGATGGCAAGGATTAAACATATATATCATGATGGGTCTCAATGGGTCCACACGTGTGGCCCGCCACATGCTTTAAAGCAAGCAGATATTTATGTTTTCTCTTCTGTCCAGGCATGCTGGACGCGTTGTTGACGGACGGCTTAGATGTAAAACACATATATCAGGGTGGGCCCCACCAGCAATGGACAGTGTAGATACAATAAATAAATCACGGGGGTCCCACAGGTGGACGGCTGGATGAAACGATACATCGAGGTGGGCCCCACCTTCTAGCAAACGAACGGGCAGAGTAGCTGAAACACATGCATTACGGTTGGCTCCAAACAACACAGTCCGAATGGGCGGTGTGGTTATAAAATAAATACATCAAGGTGGGTTACCACCATCCAGCAATCTGGACGGTGAGGATAGGGCCCACACATCATGGTCGGTCCCTCATAGGGATGAAACACATACGTTCAAGGTGGGGTCCCACCATCCTGTGTTGTGGACGGTGTGGATAAGACCCATACATCACATCTGGCCCCACAGCAGCATATGGACGGTGTGTATAAAACATGCATCAGGTGGTGGGGTCCACGTCCCCAAACAAACGGACGGTTTGGACATAACACCTCCTTATGATCAGACCCAAATTGTTGATGCCAATGCAACAGCAGCTGCTACTACATGGACGACTTGGAAAATCACATGCCTCATGGTCAGTCCACAGCTGCTGACATCAACAACAACGTCAGCTGCTGGACAACTCAAATTTACAACAAGTCATAAGGTGGGCCCCACCATCCAAAATAATAGACAGTTAGGATAAAAACCCATACATCAATGGTGATCCCCACGTTCAGATGGATGGACGAGATGAAACACATACCTCACAATCTTAGACCCATAGAACTGCTGATGCCAAAGCAGAAGGTGGAGTCCCACCATCCAGACATCTGGACGGTGTGGATTGAAATAAATACATCAAGGTAGGTCCGACCCACTGTCCCATGTGGATGGTAGGGATGGAATACACACATTAAAGGCGGGTCTACACGTGTGGGACCCACCAGCTTTTAGAAAAGCTGATATTTGAGTTTTTCCCTTAGTCGAGGGCTACTGGACGGTGCTAGCAGCTAGCCTGTCCAGGCGTGTTGGTCCCACACCGGGATGGCCACCCCTAGGACGGACGGTTTGGATGGGTCACATACATGTGGCGAGTCCCATGTGGGTGGGATCCACGGCTGGACGGTGTGAATAAAGCACATACATCATGTGGTGCCATGAGGATGGGCCACCACGGTTTGGATCAAGTTATTAATTGTGATTTCCTTCATTCGGGCCTGTCTCGCAATGGACAACAATGTGGGCTCCACCAATTGGATCAGGTGGGCCACACTCTATCACAAAAAGGGAGAGAGAGAGAGAGAGAGAGAGAGAGAGAGAGAGAGACGGTGTCTATGCGAGGAAGGAGCTCCGCCACTATGAGCTCCTCTCCATTTATAACACGTACATCAAATGGGTCACACCACAAGTGGGCCCTCACATTATCAGTTCCATGCACGAAAACACAAATTTAAATCTTAGAAAAGCACCCACCATTGGATCTTCTTAGTTCCTTGATCTCTCGAGCTCCTAAGCCTCCTCTTTGATGGAGGATGATGAGAATTGAAGGGTTGGATGGTGAGGATCTTGGCTAGGAAGTGGGCCACACTAAGCTCTCTTTAGAGCTTGGATGATCCTCTCTCTTGGGATTGCTTGAGAGAAATGGTTAAAGAAAATGAGAGAGAGGATGGGTTGTTGTAAGGGAGATGGGATGGAAGGTATGGGCTCTCTTGACTTGTTGTTAAGAAAGGAATGGCTAGGCATTGGTGTTATTGACTTTTGGGTGAGAGAGGGATGGGTAGGGTATAGGTTGTACTTTGATTGATTGATGTGATGGGTTTGTAGAGATTCTCTCAGGATTTGTAACCGACGGTGTTTCTTCAGAATATACACAGGCCCATAACTCGCGGGTCACCGGAATTCGACGGGGAGGATCGCAAGAGTCTACGGAACGGTACAGACTAAGATATGGGCCTTACCGCTCTCTCCTCTTAATAAAAAATTTCATCCTCGAAATTTGCACTATCACGCAGGACAAAGCAAGGGAAGAGATAGCATCATCATATACATATGTCAAGGCACAATCAATCTACAAAAGGATGAAGATAGCGCCCTCTAATCTTAACCTCGCAGTCCCAAGACGCATCATCAACACTATGGTGACCCTTACTGAACCTCAGATCAGAAACGATTGAAACTAGGATACTATGCAGCCTCACAATCTCAATAGTAGGGAGCTAAATCAGAAAGTCTCTAAGTTATTCAAACTCAGGGATCTAATCATTTAAGTTCTCAATAATCATAGAGTGTAGGGTAGCTATCAGCAGATATGTGATGTTATCCTTAGGTATTCCCAAGTTATGCTTTGATACTAACTTGTGTTACACCCCAAACTCGAAAACCGGGTTCACAAAATTCTCGATCGCTGAATTCAATGCCAACAGCCTCCGCAGTATCCCATTCTTGTCTCCTAGTGCCCATACACTAGATTCCGATCCGGGAATACTACAAGGAGGAGTTTCCAACGTACATTTATCTCGTAAGAAACATAACCACAAGTTTACCCAAATCACAAAGGCAACATCATCATTACATATCCATTAATATAAACATTTGAATATAGTGCTGAAAGGGAAACACATATATCGTAAATCAAAGCTCCAGTAGACAGCTGCACGCTCCAAGCTCAACGTTGCTGCAACCTAACGTTGCATGCACGCATCTATCGTACATAAGCTTATAGAAAGCTTAGAGGGTGGTGAAAGTGTATGTGCGAGATAAGTGTAAAGTACATAAATATCAGCATAAGTAGAATACTAGCAAGGCTAACAGTCATTCAATATCAGAGTATGTAATGTAGATCGGGTATGCAATGCGGAGTCATAGTGAGCAAAATATCAAATATCGAGGATGCAAAACAATATTCGATTCTGAAGAGACACGAATGCCATTAACCTTATTCAGGCTATGAAAAACAGAGGCATAGTAAACCAGATGCTATGTGCTGAGGATGCAATGAAATATGCGGTGCGAATGAAATAACCAAGCTAGAATGTGAAGTCGGGATGTAATACGTAGTATCACAGGCTATGGGTTCCATCATGAGGGACTTCTATCCAAACCAGTCTCATACCTAAATTTGGATAGCTAGACTCAATGTGATAAACTCCTGATCTTAGATTGGTCGCATGCACCAACCAAAATCCTGGCCATTGTGAAGGTACACATAACAATTACTTACGCACCACTAGCCGAGTGGATAATGAATTAATGAATAAATGAGTAAAATGTTGAGTATGCAACTCTTGCTCAATAAGTCCATATACCAGTACCATATATCTTTGGAATCATCACCGGGGTCTAGTATACTCTACACCAGCTTGTCGCCCATATCCGAGCGCACAACTGAGTAAGTGCAAGAGACCTCAGTATTCGCCTGCCAATATTGGGCCCGGCTCGTCGATAGCAGACCCATTCCTCAAGTTAGTCAAACTCGACCTAGATATTGCCCCCTCACGCAGGTGGGTAAGGTCACGCTCCATTCTAACCGACCACAACATAGTGAGAGATACTGCTTACTGGTATACTGCTCTCATGCGCTCATGTATATCCACTCGGTTTAGGGGTTGGATCATCCCCTGGCCTCGGGGGTTTAAGGATTTTCATCCAAAGAAATCTATGACTCCCGTATGCTAAAACTAAACATTTTCAGTGTCCCATCTAGTCATCCACGGCATGCCTGTAGAGGCCACGGTCCTGATGTCGCTAGGGCATACGGTGGTCATATTACAAAATGCGAGATGCATGAGTCATACCATCTAGTCATATAGCAATCCTGCACGTACCGTGCGCTCATGTGGGCAACTCCTCCTATCAGGGAGTCTCATAATAATTCGCCTTATGGCATATGCAATGGTCAAACATGCAGATGATGCGTATGAGCATGTGTCATGATGCTATGCTATCACATACTCATAATCGGTATCGATAACCGGCATCGATAATCGGCATTGATAATTAGCCTCGATAATCGGCCTACATACAAGGCGGGGTCTGTAGATGAACAGCCGATCTAAACCATAATATAAGGATCGGCCCCCGGCCGTGGATATGCCAAATCCGGTAGCACGGAACCATCTGTCTACAGCGATGATGGACTATACAACATCAATGGGGCCCAAAGATTTAGGCTAACCCACTTAGAGAATGATGAGAATGGGCCTAACAAGGCCTAAGGGAAGGTCACACTGTGTACATTTAACAATCATTTCTCATCAATGTGGACATTTAACCAACATTTCTCCCAAGGAGTGGGCCACATAGAGTGTAACATATAGTGGGCCTATGGCCTCACATAAGGACCCAATACACTTCCCATTGGGCCGTATCACATGGGCCTTAAATACATCACAATGGGCCGCATCACATGGGCCTAATATATATCACAATGGGCCTTATACAAGGACCTTATATACATCGCATTGGGCCACACTCATGGGCCTTATATACATCGTAATGGGCCACAACAATGGGCCTCTCATACATCAGATCGGGCCTGATATCTGGGCCTCAAATGCATCACAATGGGCCTCTCCCCTAGGCTTGAAATACATCTCAATGGGCCTCATGCCTGGGCCCCAATTACATCACATTGGGCCTCATCAAATGGACCGTAAATATATCACATTGAGCCTCATTCAAAGGCCGCATAAACATCACATTGGGCCTCAAACATGGGTCTTATCTCATGGGCCCAAAAACTGATGGATGGCAAGGATTAAACATATATATCACGGTGGGTCTCGATGGGTCCATGCGTGTGGCCCGCCACATGCTTTGAAGCAAGCAGATATTTACGTTTTCTCTTTTGTCCAGGCATGCTATACGCGTTGCTAACGGATGGCCTGGATGTAAAACACATATCTTAAGGCGGGCCCCACCAGCAATAGATGGTGTATGCATAATAAATAAATCACGGGGGTCCCACAGGTGGACGGCTGGATCAAACGATACATCGAGGTGAGCCCCACTCATCCTGCAAATGAACGGGCAGAGGGGCTGAAACACATGCATTACGGTTGACTCCAAACAGCACAGTCCGAATGGGCGGTGTGGTTACAAAATAAATACATCAAGGTGGGTTCCCATCGTCCAACAATCTAGATGGTGTGGATAGGACCCACACATCATGGTCAGTCCCTCACAAGGATGAAACACATACGTTCAAGGTGGGGTCCCACCGTCCTGTGGTGTGGACGGTGTGGATAAGACCCAAACATCACATCTGGCCCCACAACAATAGACAGACGGTGTGTATAAAACAAATACATCAAGAGGTGGGATCCATGTCCCCAAACGGACGGACGGTTTGGATATAACACCTCCTCATGATCAGACCCAGATTGCTGACGTCAATGCAACAGCAGCTGCTGCTGCATGGATGGCTTGGAAAAACACATGCCTCATGGTCAACCCACAGTTGCTGACGTCAATAGCAGCATGAGCTGCTGGACAGCTCAAATATACAACACGTTATAGGGTGGGCCCCACCATCCAAAACAACAGACGATTAGGATAAAAACCCATATATCAATGGTGATCCCCACGTCCAGATGGACGAACGAGATGAAACACATACCTCATGATCTGAGACGCACAGAACTGCTGATGCCAAAGTAGCAGGTGGAGTCCCACCGTCCAGACATCTGGACGGTGTGGATTGAAACGAATACATCAGGGTAGGTACGACCCACCGTCCCATGGGGACTGCAGGGATGGAATACACACATTGAAGGTAGGTCCACACGTGTGGGACCCACCATCTTTTAGAAAAACTGATATTTGAGTTTTTCCCTTAGTCCAGGGCTGCTGGACTGTGCCAGCGGCTGGCCCGTCCAGGCCTGCTGGGCCCACACCAAGATGGCCTCCCCTAGGACAGATGGATTGGATGAGTCACATACATGTGGTGGGTCTTACATGGGTGGGATCCATGGCTGGACATTGTGAATAAAGCACATACATCATGTGGTGCCATGAGGATGGGCCACCACGGTTTGGATCAAGTTGTTATTTGTGATTTCCTTCATCCGGGGTTGTCCCGCAATGGACAACAATGTGGGCTCCACCAATTGGATCAGGCAGAAAAGGGGGGGGGGGGGGAGAGAGAGAGAGAGAGAGAGAGAGAGAGATTGTACGTGTGCGAGGGAGGAGCTCCGCCACTATGAGCTCCTCTCCGTTTACAACACGTACATCAAATGAGTCCCACCACAAGTGGGCCCTCACATCATCAATTCCATGCCAGAAAACACAAATTTAATCCTAGAAAAGCAACCACCGTTGGATCTTCTTGGTTCCTTGATCTCCCAAGCTCCTATGCTTCCTCTTTGATGGAGGATGATGAGAATTGAAGGGTTAGATGGTGAGGATCTTCGGTAGGAAGTGGGCCACACTAGGCTCTCCTTAGAGCTTGGTCGGTCCACTCTCTTGGGATTGCTTGGGAGAATTGGTTCGAGAAAATGAGAGAGAGGATGGGTTGTTGTAAGGGAGATGGGATAGAAGGTATGGACTCTCTTGACTTGTTGGTAAGAAAGGAATGGCTAGGTGTGGGTGTTGTTGACTTTTGGGTGAGAGAGGGATGGGTAGGGTATGGATTGTACTTTGATTGGTTGATGTGATGGGTTTGTAGAGTTTCTCTCGGGATTTGCAACATGTGGCATTTCTTTGGAATATACGCGGACTCACAACTCCTAGTTAGGGTATCGCATTGGTGCACAGGACGTGGCGTTGGAACTGCGGCGACGGCGCATTCACAAGGTTATAAGTCTCGGGTTGAGTCGACTTTGATCGACAAGATGTGACTCCGGGTCGCGTGCAAATGTCGATTATAGGTCGCGAGTCGCTGAAATTCAACGGGGAGGATCGCGATAGTTTACGGAATGGTACTGACTAAGATACGGGTCTTACACATCAGGACCTACTTCATCTCATTAACCTGGTGGATTGAAATCCGACTTGTTTAGACCACATCCTAGTGATTTTGATTTGGATTAGTAAGATTTCTTATGGACTGTCCATCCTAATATTGCGCTTATAAAATGGATAGATTGTAAGGATATATGACACGTACATTATAGTGGGCCCCATAATCAGGTATCCCAGACATCTTGGTGAATTGAAGTGGTTCTAATAAAGACCACATGGAGATAATGTATTTGGAAATGGTGGTCCATTAAACCACTAAATCATTTTGGAACGTCTTTCACCTGTTTAGCTACTTCAGTCCCTACCATGATGTTTGTGTCGTATCCACATCATCCATCCATTTAGAGCAATCATTCTAGGGAATGCAGTAGATCCAAAGCTCAAGTGGACTTCACCACATAAAATAGTTGAGATTGATTGCTTACCATTAAATTTTCTTAGAGTCACGGAAGTTTTTGATCTAGTTGATATTTGTGTTTTCTCTTTTTCAATGTCTGTGTGAACTTATGAACATGTTGGATCTAAAATAAACATCATGGTTGGCCTTAGTAAGGTTTCAATTATGGATTTCACTATCCCCATTATTTTCTATAATGGGGTTGATTGCAGCTTTAGACCTGCTTCATTTTTGGGCTCATTCCCTAAAATGATCTCCACAAATGGATGGATGGTGTGGATAAAACACATACATCATGGTGGGGCCCATAAAACTTCCCGACATCAATTCAATAGGTAGCTATTCTGAAGCTGTTAGTAGTTAATCCGCGTCTAAAATCCCTATGATTTCCTTTTTAAAATTGAGAAATATCTACCGACTTTGCCAAGAAGCCAGCCTACATTTCACAACCAATGAACTGTAAATGAAGGGTTATAAATCATTAAAAATCAAACAATGAGATTTTGTCATTATGCATCACTTACTACTGTTTTACTGTGGAGATGAAAAAACATACAGGCCCATAATCACCACATATTAGTTAAAATTTTTTTTTTTTTTAAATAAATAAATAAATAAACGGTGACGAATAACATAGTGTGTGATCTTATCGAATAGCGGGAGCTAGATATATGTAGGTAATGAGAGAAATTCTTTTACCTTAAAGATGAAGGGAAGAATGTTCTCGGTGAGACTCACCAGTTTGGTGAACAGTCTTCTCTACAATCAGTCTATATATGTAAGTTTATATTATTTGTGTATGCCTTAGAACACCCCTATTGCGCTACCAACAACAAAAGATTTCGATATTAATCCCCAGTAGAGTCGTCAGTTTGTTCGAACTTGGAAATCACATGTTTTCATGTGTCTTTTGTTTATCTGAGGAAAGGTGAACTCAGAGGCATTCACAAATAAAATATAAATAGCATTTATTATTTACATTATGTAAATAAAATGAAATGCCAGACTTCTTCATCATGATTTTTAGTTGTTTGAAAATTTTCAAAATTTGGTGAAATATGTGATCATAGTAATTTCTCGCTGTTTGTTTTTCTAAATGCTTCCAACATGATGTGTACATGAACTTGAAACTGACAACTTCGGTGGATTAGCAGAGCCACCTATGTAGGTTGATTGCATCACTATGGGCCCACTTCCATTTGCGAATCTCCATTTCACGATGTCCATCAGGACGTACTTCATCTCATTAACCTGGTGGATTGAAATCCAACTTGTATGGACCACATCCTAGTGATTTTGATTTGGATTAGTAAGATTTCTTATGGACTTCCATCCTAATATTGCGTTTATAAAATGGATGGACTGTGAGGATATATGACACGTACATTATAGTGGGCCTCATAATCAGGTATCCCAGACATCATGGTTATTTGAAGTGGTTCTTATAAAGACCACATGGCGATGATGTATTTGGAAATGGTGGTCCATTAAACCACTGAATCATTTTGGAACGTCTTTCACCCGTTTAGCTACTACAGTCCCTACCATGATTTATGTGTTGTATCCACATCGTCCATCCATTTAGAGCAATTATTTTAAGGAATGCAGTAGATTCAAAGCTCAAGTGGACTCCACCACAAAAATGAGTTGAGATTGAATGCTTACCATTAAAATTTCTTAGGGTCACGGAAGTTTTTGATATAGTTGATATTTTTGTTTTCTCTTTTTCAATGTCTATGTAAACTTATGAACATGTTGGATCTAAAATAAATACCATGGTTGGCCCAAGGAAGCTTTCAATTGTGGATTTCACTATCCCCACTATTTTTTGTAATGGGGTCCATTGCAGCTTTAGATCTGATTCATTTTTGGGCTCATTCCCTAAAATGATCTCCACAAATGGATGGATGGTGTGGATAAAACACATCCATCATGGTGGGGCCCATAAAACTTCGGGATATCAATTCAATAGGTAGCTACTCTGAAGCTGTTAGTAGTTAATCCGCATCTATAATCCCTATGATTTCCTTTTTAAAATTGAGAAATATCTACTGATTTTGCCGAGAAGCCAACCTACATTTGACAAGTAATGAATTGTAAATGAAGGGTTATAAATCATTAAAAATCAAACAATGAGATTTTGACATTATGCATCACTTACTATTGATACAGTGATGGATTACATAGAGCGTGATCTTACCAAATATTCGGAGCTATATAAATGTAGGTTATGAGAGAAATTCTGTTACCTTAAAGATGAAGGGAAGAATGTTCTCGACGAGAGTCACCGGTTTGGCGCCTTTGTGGAGTCACCAGTTTTACGCCTTTGTCGGCGCCAAACGGTCTTCTCTACAATCAGTCTATATATGTAAGTTTATATTATTTGTGCATGCCATAGAACACCCTTATTGCACTAGTAACAACTAATGATTCCGAGTTTGATACCCAATAGAGTCGTCAGTTTGTTAGAACACGGAAATCACATGTTTTCATGTGTTTTTTGTTTATATGAGGAAAGGTGAACTCAAAGGTTCACAAATAACACGAACAAACATATCAAGTTAGGGTGCTAGTGAGACATTTATTCACGAGATTTCAGGTTTGTACATTCCAGGTTGTGGTCTAGCATGATCCCCTAAGGGCCCGTTTGGCCGGGTGGATTGGAAGGGATTGAATGGTAATAGGGTGGATGGCATGGATTTCTAGGTAATGATGGCGTTGTCAGTGGATTGTCTCGAGATCCATGGGATTGCTATATCCCTGGATTGCTAAATCCGGTCTGTTTGGCACGCCCAGCTAATCCCGGGATTAAACCTTCTCATCCCTTCCAATCCCTCAAACCAAACACGTCCCGGGCAAATTTGAACGGTTTGGGGTGGATTGGATGGGATTTAAAGGTAATGATGGTGTTGTCAGTGGATTGTCTTAAGATCCATGGGATTGGGATCAGACCACCGACTCTGTTTGGCGCCCGGCCAATCCTGGGATTTAACTTCCAATCCCTTCCAATACCCTCCAATCCCTTCCAATCCGACCGGCCAAACGGGCCCTAATTAAATCATTTAGATTACCCGTGATTAAAAGGTAAAAGATGATATTTGCAAGGGGACTATGTCCTTTAAGATAGGTGCTGCCCAGGCCATTATGAGGACTGTTTAAATAGTATCAAGCTAATTATCTAACCCACACTATTTTAGCAAGTCTAGTGTTTATGTCCCATTTCTTTCGATTCTGGGCAAGATGACTGATTATCATCTAATTGAGTCGTGCAACACTGGGCCCGCCCCTATCTCTGTGATGTGTGATCACTGGAAGACTTGTTGTGATTCTGGACATGCTCGGGTAATGTCTGTTGAAAAATGTTTGGGATGGATAGGGCGTTGTCTGACTCAGATTGGTGAGGATTCTTAGCATTGACATGATTCTCATGAAGGAGATCTACTTTTCATAAGCTTGTTATTTGTCCTTATTTAGAAATTTTGTATGTTATTTGATTTTTAATAGAGGATAGTCCCCTACAGACATGACAATAGTCAATCATCTGGATTTATATTTGAGCTAGGCATGTTGAGCATGCTGATATGACATCATGTTCCCATAAATAGCATGAAATGCACATATGGATTCAAATTACTAGCATAGTTGTTGCATGAAAGTTATAGTTACACGGTTATTGCATTTTTTGAATTCCGAGGCGCTTGGAAATGCATGTTATACATAAATTGGGCCGTTCATTATCTCTTTAGGCCATTCGGAACTCTGCAGTTATCTAGAATAGTCCTAGGGAGGTTCAGGACTCAATCTGAGCCCTAAAGGTCAATGTAAAAGGGGGAATTCATAGCTTCATGGGGCGCTGCGCGGAGTGTACATATGGGTGGGTAGTTGTGCAAGTGCGTGGGCGCATAAGCACAGCCACGTAGGCGCACTGGCATGGGCAAGGGCGTGGGCACGAGCATGGGTGCGGGCGCAGACGTAGTTTGGGTTTTATCGGAGGCATTACAACCTACCGGCAATCTGCTACTGAGGGTTTCAATGATGGAAAAGAGATTTCATCATTGGAAAATGTATTTTGGTAATGAATAAGGGATCCCTATCGACGGAGAAGGGATTCTAGTAGCGGCAAAGGGGTTCCAATTGACAGGAATGGGATCCCGACATAGTCCTTAGTTTCTCCCTAGTGTCTAGTGGTTAAAGGATGAATCAAAGTGTCCTTATTAAGCACTGAAGTGAGGTATTTATATATAAGCAGTGATCTGCGGAAGTACACAAAGATGATCAAGTAAAGTATTCCAATTGCACAACTAAGCCCAATCACAAAGACTCCGAATTTAACATGGAAAAACCCTTTCAGAAAAAACCATGGCACAAAGTGACAAATATCACTATGAAAGCAGAAATTACAAGAGATAGAGAGAATACTTGATTCGAACAAGCCTCAAATCTCCCCTCACAAGTCCTTTATAACCGTAGGAACGAATTAGAATGCTCTTGGATACACCCTAATCCCGATTACACCCATATTTACAACCTTTAGAAAAATCACAATCGGAATCGGAAACAAATCCCACAAATATGCAACTATGTGTAACTCTATGCAACGGTTCGATGGAACCTTCGATGAGACTTCAATGGCATCAACAGACTGTCAATGCCATTGAACCCCTTCAATGTCATCAAACTAAAGACTAAAACGTTTCAGCGATAAATCATGGATTTTCCAGATTTTTTCGATGGCATCGAGCAAGCCTTCAATGTTATCTAATAGCCTTCAATGGCATCGAACCTCTTTCGATGGCATCAAGCAGGACACTTAAAGTGTCCAGTAACCAATGTGAAAAATTCTGAATTTTTACGATGGCATCGAGCAGCCTTTGATGGCATCGAAGAGTCCTCGATGGCATCGAACCTATCATCGATAGACCTCTTGATTTACAAATTTAAGACATCAATCAATAATCTCCACCATGTCTTCAATCGCCATTCTTCATAGGTCATTTTTCCTCTTCTCTAATTTTTTTCTTGCATCATAGCTCCATCATCGCTTCTAGTGCACACTCTGTCTTCCTTTACGTCTTCACCAAGCCTAGAGAAGTTGCACATAATTTGAACTTCTATAAGGGAACCACCTTAATGAGCATGTCTATCAGATTCACACTCATGTGAATCTTCTCCATAGTTATGCCTCCTTCCTCAAGCACCAGTCGGATGAAATGGTGATGAACATCAATGTGTTCAGTACGTGACTGATAAATAGAATTTTTAGCCAAATTGATAGCGCTTCTACTGTCACAATTAACCTGCATGGCCTCGTGTTAAAGCCCCAATTGATTTATCAACCCCCTCAACCAAACACCTTCCTTAAATGCCTTCGTCACTGCCATGTACTCAGCTTCAGTTGTGGAAAGAGACACCACAATATGAAGCTTCGACATCCAACTGATTTCTCTACCTGCTAGCATAAATGAGTAACTTAAAGTCGACTTTCTAGAATTCACACTGCCTACATAATCAGAATCCACATATCCTACGAACTTGGCCCCTGATTTCTCAAAAGATAAGACGTAATCATGCATATCTCGAATGTATCGAAGTAGCCATTTCAATGCTTCCCAGTATTGCTTTCTGGAGTTATACATGTATCTTCTAACAATACCAACCACATTGGAAATATCTGGTCTAGTACAGACCATGGCATACATCAAACTGCCAACTACATTCGAATAAGGCACAAGAGACATTTCCTGATTTTCTTCATCAGTTTTAGGACACTGTTCAGAAGAAAAGTTAAAATGAATCGTATGAGGAACACTGACCAGCTTTTCCCTATCCATCTTATACTTCATCAACACCTTCTCAAGGTATTCCTTCTAAGATAACCAAAGTACGCTCCTTTTTCAGTCTCTATGTATATTAATGTCAAGAACACTTTTTGTAGCCCCCGGGTCTTTCATCTTGAATGTCCTTGATAACTGAGTATTTAATAAATTAATCTCAAACATGATATGATTGATGATTAGCATGTCATCAACATATAACACTAGGATAATGAACTTCTCATCACTCAGTGTCTTGTAATAAACACAATGATCATATACACTCCTAATGAACTTCTGATTCACTATAAAAAAATCAAACTTTTGTGTACCACTACCTAGGCGACTGTTTCGGGATGTACAACGACATCTTTAACCTGCAAGCCTTGTTCTATGCCCCTTTTATTTTGAAGTTGTTTTATTACTTTATGTATATTTGCTCTTTCAATTCCCCATGTAGGAAGGCAGTCTTCACAACCATTTACTTCAGCTCGAGATGGTATTGGGTAACTAGCACTAACACAATTCTAATAGATACTCACTTCACCACAGATGTTAATATCGGAGTGAAGTCGACACCTTATCTCTGAGCATATCTGTTCGCTACCAACCTTGTATTGTATTTATCATGTTTCTTCTTGAAGATCTACTTGCACCCGATCAATTTACAGCCAATGTGAAGATCCACTATCTCCCACGTCTTGTTCTTATACAATAAGTCCATCTCATCATCCATTATAACTTTTCACTTTTCGGTATCTGGCTTATGAGGAGCCTCCTAAAGAGTAAACAAATCCCCCTCATCCGTAATGAGGGTAGATGCGATATTTCAGACATCCCTGTATCTCGCCGATAACCTATGATCCCACGGAGGATTTCTTCTCATAGGTAGTTGCTTCACCTGTTCCTGTACCTCCGTCTACATCTTTGTCTAAGCCTATGTCTCATCTCTGTCAAGTTGAACGTCCACCCCCAACTTTTCCAGTTCCTCTTATTCATCCTTACGGAATAAGGATCCTTAATCGAATTTGACGTCGTGGATAATAATGATTTTCCATGTGACTTGGTCATATAACCTGTACCCCTTCACACCACTAACATAGCTAACCAAGATGTACTTTTTAGCTTTTTGGTCTAGCTTATCTCTCTCAATTGACGGTACATGAGAGTAAGAGTCATAACCAAATACATGAAATCTTAAGTAGTCTACCTTCTGACCACTCTATACTTCTTCTGAAATTTTATAATCAATGGTCATAGAAGGGAACGAATTCACTAAGTAGCAAACTTTGTTAATGACATCAGTCCACAATTCTTTATCCAACCTAACATTACTAATCGTGCATCAGGCCCTCTCTAAGATAGTCTAATTCATCCACTCAGCCACACTGTTCTACTCTTATGTGTGGCGCATTGTGTTATGCCTCACGATCCCTTCATCTTTACAATATTGATTAATTTCACTTGAAGTAAATTTTTTACAGTTATCTATCCTTAAAACATTCACCTTTCGCCCTGATTGCTTTTCTAACATTACTTGAAATTGATGAAAACATCAGATTTATTTTTCATAAAATAAATCCACACTTTCTTGGAGTAGTCGTCAATAAATGTGACGAACCATGACAACCCTCTGACAGAAACCATGGGAGTCGGCCCTCATACATCGGAATGCACATAATCAAGAACACCCTTATATACATATTTTTTAGATTTAAAAGATAACCTTGAATGTTTATCATATATATAATGCTCGCATATACTTAAAGCAAAAACTTTAAAAATTGGAATTAAACAACGGTCAGAAATTATCTTTATGCCCGGCTCGCTCATCTAGCCCAGACATGCATGCCACATATGTGCAGATGTGGAATCCACTACAGACGCTACAACTCCACTCAATGAAGTGCTCCCAATTAACCTATAAAGGTTCCCACTCCTCTGTGCCTTCATAACAACGAGTGCCCTTTTTGAGACTTTAAGGACACAATTAAAAGCGGCGAACTTTCACCCAAGCGCCTTGAGTGCTTCAAGAGATATCAAGCTCTTCCTAATGTCAGGAACGTGTCTCACCTCGGTCAATATACACTACATACAATCAAACGTCTTGATGTGCACTGATCCAACACCCACCACATTATAGGCATTATCATTCCCCATAAATACTTAGTCACCATCGCACTCTTTGTAACTAGTGAACCAACTTCAATGATGAGTCATGTGATATGATGCCCCAATATCTAGAATCCACTCATCCCTATGATCATCGTATAAGTGTTTGACCAGAGATACTGACAACATGTTACTTCTACTTATACCTTCATTAAACTCGACAGTGTTGGCTTCCCTAGACGAAGCCTCTGAGTTCCCTTTTATTCGCTTATGATTTATACGATCCTTCTTCATATGTCTAGAGAACCCATAGTTCCAGCACTTTAATTTTCCATTGCCCTCGCCCTTGGATTTGGATCTCAATCGAGAAGATTCACTATCTCACGTAGAATTCTGTCCCCTCATAACCAATGCATCAATAGAGGCACCCATGTTAACATTTTTCTTTCTCATCACTTTTCCTTGAATGACTTAGATAACGATATCGACACTAAGTAACTATATACCAGTACACAACGAGTCCTTGAATGACTCATACGAACCGAAAGAAAATTTAATAGGATGCTTGCCTGATATTCATCCTTAATTGTTTCCTCTAAATCCAATAATTTGTAAATCATCTTATTAAAGTTGTTAATGTGGGCCTCAACATCACCTCCCTCTGCCATCTTTAGATTGAACAACTGAAGCTTCAAGTATAGGTGATTTCCAAAAGATTTCTTCGCAAAGATGTCCTCTAACTTCGCCTATAAACTTATTGCAGTTTTTTCTCTCATGACATTATAGAGGACCTCTTCCGTTAGGCACAATTGGATGGAGGTTCTCACTTTTTTATCTGTTTTGTTCCATTCACCATCTATCATAGATTTCGGTTGCTTCTCAAGGAGTGCATAATCCAATCCTTGCTAAACTAAGAGACCTGTCATCTTGACCTTCTAATGTTCAAAATTATTTTTCTTAGAGTATTTCTTAACCATTGAACTTAGGATTAGATGCCATTGATACTCTACTTTTGGATTCAACCTGTGCCCCAACGTTATTCTCTAATACCATTTGTTGGGGAATCGCGGAAGCACACAAAGATGAATCAAGTAAAGTATTCTAATTGCACAGCCAAGCCCAATCACAAAGACTCTAAATTTAACATGGAAAAACCCTTTCAATAAAAAACCACAGCACAAAGCGACAAATATCACTATAAAAGAAAAAATTACAAGAGATAGAGAGAATACTCGATTCGAGCAAGCCTCGAATCTCCCCTTACAAGCCCTTGAAAACCCTAGGAACGAATTAGAAAGCTCTTGGATACACCTTAATTACGATTACACCCATATTTATAGCCTCTAGGAGAATCACAATTGAAATCGAAAACAGATCCCATAGATATGCAACTCTACGTAATTCTGCGCGACAGTTCGATGGGACTTTAATGGCATCGATAGACTGTCGATGGCATCAAACCCCTTTAATGTGATCAAACTAAAGACCAAAACGTTCTAGAGAAATATCATGGATTTTTTGAATTTTTCTGATGGCATCAAGCAAGCCTTCGATTTTATCGAATAACCTTTGATGGCATCGAACAGGACACCTAAATTATTTAGTAACCAACATGGGAAATTCTAGATTTTTACGATGGCATCGAGTAGCCTTTGATGTCATCAAAGTCTACTCGATGGAATCGAAGCTGTCATCGACAGACTTGTTGATTTATAGATTTAAAACATCAATCAACCATCTCATCAATGAATGGAATGATGCCATGTGGCGAGTCTGCAGCTCCCTGATTGGCGATAAGCATAGAGCCCTGCCCGTCAGGTCTAGAAATGATATGTCTGTTTCTACGCCATGCAGGGTGTCTGTGCGGCTGCATCGGACACATGATGTGCTTCCATGCTTCTGTGCTTCCGAGTGTCCTTCGTGGTCGCATTCCTTCAATCAAACTATAAATCAATAGAAGTTAATATAAACATGAATCAAAGTAAGATAAATATCTAAACAAACAACAAGTTTCACCTCTTAACTTTAGCTAAGATATTAGCCAACCAAAGACATGATTGAAACCAAAACTCTTAAAGAAAACATAAAACCCAACTAGAAGAAGAAGATTGGGGAAGAAGGAAGGACTCTTTTAAGTTCTCCAACACTTTGCTCCACTCTTCCAACCCTAATTCGTGCTTATAAGCTCCTAAAAACACATATGTCTAAGCTTTGCATGAACCAACTTTGAAACAGCCTCAATCTTGCGCAAAAAATTACACTTTGGTCAGAATGAAGGTGGGCTTGGTCAGACCGAGTTAAGGCTGAAAATCCCACTTTCTCGTTGGATTTTTCTATGCAATTTCGGTCGGACCGATGTTGGGTTTGGTTGGACCGAATTAAGGCTGAAAATTCCACTTCTCGCAGTGTTTGGGAACTGTGGACTGCGCGCAATGCAGCTCATTTCGACGATAGGCCCATGTCATTGCCAACAATTATTTTCAGGGTCTCCAGATGGATCCAGCAGATTAGATCTCTCATTCAAGCTCCTGATTTAGGCTCCATGGTTGATAGTCTCTCTTCTCAAAGCCGGAAGCTCCCCCCTCCTTCTGTCCCCCACCCCCAAGGCCTGTAATTGTCAGGCGATTTAAACCGCCGGACCAGCGGCTAAAACTCAACACTGATGGTTCTTCACGTTGTAATCCTAGTGAGAGTGGGGGCGGTGGTGTCTGCCGGGATCAGTTGGGCTCGTTTATCTTCGCCTTCCACAAGAACTATCGGTTTTCTTCCAACACTTCAGCGGAAGCTAGGGCCATGCTTGACGGCCTCAACATTTGTGCTGAAATGGGCCTGCAGAATATCATTCTAGAAACTGACTCCAAGGTTATTGCTGATGAATTGAAGGTCTCGGGCTCCTCAAATCTGTGGAATATTTGGTATATCTTGGGGAAGATTAGAGATTTGTTCAGCAGGTTAAACGTCGTGATCTAGCATACTTATAGAGAAGGGAATGCCATGGCTGATGCACTAGCAAGGTTGGCTACTAACGGATCCCCCGACAGAACTGTCCTCCTTCACTCGCATCTCTCAAGGTCAGTTAGAGGGTCATTAGTCATAGAAAATTCAGGGATTGGTTCCATTAGAGGTTTATGTGGTCAGATTTTGGTCTTTAGGTTTTTGTCTTCCTTCCTTTTGTCTAGCCCTTTGTGTAGGTTTTTTCTCTTTTCTTTGGTCCAGGTGTAGCTTGAGGTATATGATAGGTGTGGCCGCCTCCCTTTTTGTTGGGGCTACCTAAATGATTGTAAAGTTTCAGATCAATGAATTTGGGGCTAGGGCCCTTTTTCCAAAAAAAAAAAATAAATCTTGATAGACCATATCAATGTCACCAGTTACTATTCTAATTAGTAGTTTATCGACTTATAAAATTCAGTTTTTGTCTAAATATTTTTTAGATATATCTTCTTAAGTGTGTAATGTCTTTTTAAAGTTTTAGCGAGTTTTGCCACCTACAAAAACTCCAAGAATTCATGTAGTTAGGTCTGCCCAAAATTGGTTGATTTTTAACCAGCCTTCGCTAACTCCCCGAATTAGTATAATGAATATCATATTCAAATTTTCTAATCATTTCTATTTCAATTTAGACTAATCGATCTTCGATCAATATTTTGAATCGCCTCAATCGGAGTAGTAAATTTATAGTTATGAATTTTACAAGTTGGATGATTCATGTTACCCATTGTTATGGACTAAATATCCTAAAAATTTATTTTAGTTCAAACTAACTCATCTTAACCTAAAATACACTCAAATCAGAGTGCAAGGAACATCCTAATTTAGTTTTTATGTTTTTATTTTAACATATCATCAAATCGGGAACCCTAATTTTTGGTTTCTATGTTCATATATAGCAATTAATAAAGGCGTGGTTTTAGGTTTCTATGTTCATCATTCCATATATCAATCAAGAGAAAAGTTCTAATGTCATATTTTTAATTTCAATGGTTTACAAATTATGAAATTGAGTGGGGTGCATAGCCTACATGTAACTCTAGGTTTTAGAAAAAGCCTCACTTTGATACCATTCTATCATGCCCTATAATTTGGATACAAAGTGTGCACCCTCATACCCGAGTTATGCAATATGACTCGTATACAAGTATACTAAAATTATACGTTCATATTATTTTCCAGAGGGTAAGTTTACATGTACTCTAAGTTCACAATCTCAAACATTTAATAAGAGATCTCACATTCAATTATTCTAATCACACACGTATATCACACACATAAGTTCACATGTTTATATCAATAAAAAAAAAGCTGAGTATTTTACTACAGACCACCCATTTGGGGCTTTATTAAAAGATTGACTAACAAATACTTTAACCATTTAGAATTTCCAACTACTCAACTAAAATCAGTTCAGAAATATAACTAAATAAATAACATAAACTAGACATGCTAGTGATTTAACACATTCAGCTCGTCTTCTTGAAGATAGGGCTACTTCCGTTGTGGATTGTCCACTATTTCATTTTCCTACACTGAAACTTGAGCAACTGTTTCATCGTCTAGTAAATTTGTATGGTTTTTCCATCAATATAATGCCAACTGGCCAGGCCCTGTGAGTGAACCCATCATGGTTCATGCACATCGTAATGAAAATAGAAAGACATGAATGTGATCATGAGATGCTTGGATGCGTGAATGCATCAAGTGGGTTGATCAGTCCACTTGCTTGAGTTAGATTATATCAACCCGTATCTCTCCTTTTTGGGGTAGGCTTCCACTATCTTAGTAGGCTTCCATATATTGTGAGCATCAAATGATGGTCCCCTATGTCATCCAATACTATAAGTACCTACAGGTCATCCAAGGAGAGCCATCAGGTATGAAATGCAAGTACGCGATGTATAACATAGATGCATGAGAATGATTGACGCATCATATTAGCAATTGTAACATATATGGCAGTACGTGGCATTTCATTTATAAGAAAATTCAATAAAGCACTTAATATAAAATAATCGCAATCAACAAAATAATCAAACAACTAATTTCATTACAATGGAGAGGAAACAGGTTGGGATCACTCACCTAAAATATGGTAATATGGATTTCGAGATGTTATCCCCAGATCAATTAAGTTTGCAATCACCTAAATAATTGAAACTTACATTATATTTTTATTGGTGTACCTCAGTACAATCAACACACCCATGGTTAATCATTTTCCCAAATTTGAAATTTGTATAGAAATGAAATAACCGTTATTTACTTTCTTTTTTATCTTTCTTTTCCTTTACAAAATTTCGGAGTGATTTCTTTTCAATGTGGGGCCCACTTAAATCAACCAAGGTATTCTAATCATCCCAATATAATAAGAAAATCAAGCTTATTAATAATTTATGACACATAATTAAAATATCAAAGTTCTAAATAACATATTGTCGACCAGTGGAACCGATCAAAATTTTTTTTTTATGTATTTTTATATTTTTTAATAGCAAAAATTGAAAACTTCTCAAGCCACAATAGTTGGATCAAGTTGATCCTGTGTCTTCCCTTTTTTTCTTTTTTTTTCTTTTTTCCACCAACCCTGAATTTTCATTGATAAAGACTCTAATTACATTTGGGTTTCTCCAGGAGAAAAAGGACCTAGGGAACGCCTATCATTAACTGACCCATGAAGAAAACACCAAAAAAATCCCCCAAGAAAACGAGATCCGACCAGCTAGGACTCTGTGATCGCCTCCAGGCCCACCTTATCAAGGAAAATTAGACCTCTAACCCGGGGAGGAAGGCCAAAAAAAAGACAAAAAAAGACAGGGGAGTTTGGTTTGAGTTGCCCAAGTGAGCCAAGGTGTCCGCTGGAGCATTTCCTTCCCTAAAGATATGAGAGAAATAAATCTGATCGATTGACAGTACCTTCGATCGATTAAAATAAATCTGAATTTTTAGCAAAATCTTCTGAACACTTATCATCCCTTTGAAACTACTTGTTCAATCGGTCGAAACTACTTGTTCGATTAGTCAAAATAACATTTTGATCAATCGAATTGTTTTATCGACTGGTCGAACACATTTTGATTTTCAGAATTTAGTTGATGGACCATTTGGACTATTTTCGATTGGTCGAAATGATCGCTCGACTGATCAAACCAACCTTATTTGCATTGTCTAGACAATCCGAAATTTATAACCTTTTAAGTTTTCTTATTTTTCTTAATTCCTTTGCTTTAAATGATCCATTGATCATCTCAGACAAATACGGACCGTCCATTGACCGCATAAAATTCTAAATTAGCAATAGGTTAATAAATCACTTAGGTCAAGATCATCTATGCTTTCAAAATCTAATTCAAATTATAATAAGTACGATTCTACCCTTTCATCTTTGTGGCCTATCAAACGGTTAGATCCACCCACACTTTCTACATGAAAAGTTAGATTTATTCTAGAATCAGCATAAATGGTGGGGATTAGATCATATCCGTCTGATCACTATCTTAGAATCTAAGACAGGGAGTGCATGACAATATCCTTTTTCATAGAGTGCCTTACAACATAGTAAATATGATAAGCAACTCGGGTTCTAATCGTGTTAACCATGTACTTAAGAGTAACATTAGTGTTATACGAGTGAGTGTCGGATAACAACCACTCTACATTCATAAATAGTCACTGAGCCATATTTATTAATTACCAGTTAAAGAGTACGGGAGCGGAGAATAAATAAGAGGTTCTTTGCTTTATTGTGTAAGATACCTTCCAACAAGTTAAGAGGACAGCCGAGTGGATTCCACTCCTAAATATTGGAGGGCGGACTGCATTCACTGTCACTATTCTGGACATAGGTGAGTGACTATGACTTGTCTCGATCGAGTTACCAATCAACTATCTTTTAGGAGAAAAGCACAAGTTAGCAGTTCCAAGATGACTGAACTTAGGAAATCTTAAGGTATGAGGGAACTTTCACACAGAACATGCATTGCACTCTTAGCCTCCATTCAAATTAATTCCTAGTACATTGTGGCTTCTTAAGTTTAGAAGGAACATGCAATATTATTACCTACGTGTCATGGCAAAGGTGCATTGTTTACACCTACAAAGAGCAAATTGCGCAATCTATGATCACGTTGGCATGAGTTTAGTACTGAATGATGATTCTCAACATGAGAATCTGAAGAACGATTCCAAAAATAACCCGGGGGTATTTATAAACAATTCCAGACCTAGGCTCGCTATTGTTGTTCATACTCTTCAAAGAAATATATGGTGACCGACTGCAAATCATGCTGCTCACTCAGAAGAATAATGTGACTAGCATTGTGACGTCAATTTCTTTAGTCCAATTCTTAAATGACTCATGCTCCACAAAGGGCTTCATGTGGTCTTTTCCTACTCGCGCTCCACTATTTCATGCAAGGGCATGAGCCGAAATCAATCTCTTCTTTTATTACTTTTTTCATTCAAAAACATGCCCCCACCCACTCTAAATAGGAGCAAATCAACTGAGTTTAGTCAAGTACTGAGCACGGGTAAAATACATTTCAGGACCCAGATTAGGAGCAATGCTGATTTAAGAAAATCATTCCGAGGTGAATAGAACGCCAAAAGTTGTTCGGAATTCCAAAACTGATCTTCATCTTATACATGCACTTGAAATTATTTCATTGCAGACCGCTTTATAAATGTCGGTCTCCATCAATCATTTTTTTAGTGCACTGCTTTTTTATCTTTCACTGCTTAGTAACACTGCCGCCATTTTTTGGAGTAGACACTCTCAATTCTGAAAGGCTAGGTCGCTCTCTCAATTGTAGAACTTTCAACAAACTTCAACTTTTAAGAGTACATATACACCACCCCCTTATTAAAGAGCAATTATAGGGTAAGACTCGTTGCGTCATTTTGATAAGTCAAGCAGTGTTGCCTTTGCCATCAAGGGAACGACTAGCCCTTAGGTATAATTTGGAGTTTTACTATTATTTTTATGCCATTGAAGTTCGACTCACACTCCCTTTCTTTCCTTATACAACATCATGTTAGCCGTCAAAAGGAATGATGGGGATATATCATCTTCCAATCAAAGTCGAATGCTAGCTAATATCCAAAAACCAACAATTATTCCAACACTGCTCTATCATCCTCACCCATTGCACTGGATACCCGAATTTCTCATGGGAGATAAATCCCATTACAACCTATGATATGCCTTCTCCATATCCAATAATAAGACTGCATTGCTTCCTCTCACTATGTAGTACAATTCCTCGGCCATCTCATTAGCTAAAGAAACCAAAGCACATTGCTTAATGACCTCAGTTTGAGGTGCCTGGTGCTACTACCAGCACGACAACTCTCCCTTGGATTTCCCCTTTAAGTTTTTATTTATTTTACTACTTTTACAAGTTCAATATTAACCATGAAACCATAATTTATATTTTAATTATCAATACATCCAGTCCAAAATTAATTGAGTCTCTGAGTCAACCCAACCCACGGGAAGGCAATAGTCCCGCTGATGGGCTGGCTAAACTGGGTGCAGAAATGCAATCTCAGTCCATGTTTAACTCAGTTAGGGAGCTTCCGCTGCTTATTAGAGGTATGTACAGGTTAGACAAAAGTGGTTTGGGTGCTATGAGGGAATCGCTTGTCACTCCATAGCAGTTCGCATCCCTCTCTCAGGTTTTTTTATTTTATTTTTGATATGATAGGCTCCCCGGGATTTTGTCTCCCCGGTCTGCCCGAATTCATGTAATCATCTGATACTTTTTAGAATGGAAAAAAGTTAATAAATTTTTTTTTTTTTAAAATAAAATAAAAATAAAAATAAATGACTAAAAGTTAGAGTTGTCAGGTTTTTGAACTTTTAACTAACTAGCTACTTGGTAACAAGCGTTATGACATCCTTTCAAAACCTTGCAGGTAACCCGCCTATAGAAGAGTTGGTGAAGAAAATTCTTAACATTGCTTCAACAGAGAAAAACTCTGCGCCAGTGGAAGTGTCCAAAGATGGTCAAAAAAATGCTGTGTTTGTGAAAATAGGGATTACGGAGCCAAATGAATACAAGCTTATAATGGTCATGGATAAAGAGAATAAACAAGAAGAAGGTAAGGGAATTTGCAATTCATTTTTCATTTCTTGTTCTTTGTGTAAATACAGTATTAGGAGTTTTGAACCTCTACAACTTATATACAAGGACCAACTGGTCCTACCAGCAATCACATGTTCATTGTTGTGGATTGCACATTGCCTACATATTATTATCTTGATCAAGTTATTTTTCCCATTCAAACAAAGGCCTTCCAAAATTGATGATATGACCGTCCTTATTCTTACCATCCACTTTCCGTGCCCTTAATTTTACTGATTTGATCATCTAATCATGATTATTAATGGGATCTCTGTTAAGCTTTTATGTACAAGCCATACCATCTACACCATCATATATGCCAAGGTGACAACCATGCAATATCAAAGTCATCCGTCCCGTTCTATTACGTTGTCACCAAGAAAGAAATGTGGTCTACTCTAAAGGTTAGCCAGTATGTTAGAAATAGATTGAAGGGTTAGGAAAAAAAAAAACTGCATCCTCAATGATATATTTTCTTTGAATCTGGATCCTCCTCTTGTCACAAACAAGAAAAATTTCTTTTCCTGCATCTTGATTGGTCCACAGTATCATTAATGTTGTCAGCATTACTGCATTAAATGTTGTGTGATGACGTGGCCTGGACCAATTAAATTGTAACAAATAAGAATTTCTTATTTGTGGCAAACAGAGGATCTGAATTCATTTTCTTTCATCAAGTATGACTCACCTAATACAGTTCGATGGATGGCTTGGATATCACCCTACATGTCATATCACAAATGTGTGGTGCGTACATGAGCTGCTTTAAGCATGTAGGTTCACTAAGCTCATCTCCAGGTCTTCATTAATGTCCAGTGGGCCTCTTTTGCAATGGTCTTTGTTGATCATAAGTGGGTCCACCGTTGCACCATGAAGGATACATACAAGGAATTTGTACAAGATGATAGCTCCTAAAACTAGACGTACATGACACAAAGTTAGATAGATATGTTTGCGTGAAAATGCATTGAAATTCGACTTGCTCACCAATTTTCTTATTAAATATAAGTGCATTCAATGTATTTGTGCAGCTTGGAAAAATCTTACTTCCTAGCTATTTATTGATAGGGCTTTGAGAATAGCAAGTGGTCAGAAAAAAGAAAAACATAAATAAATCTGAAGATCAAAATTTCATTGGGTAAAAGAATAATTTGGTTGGTTCTGACCTTTTACCTGCTGACCATGCAAAATGGGACATAATAATAAACCTTTTACCGACTTAATGTAAGCAATCGTTACATTTGTACTTTTGTGTCCATTTACATGCCATGCGTTAAGAACTTATCAACCCATGTTGTTTCTTCTTTCTTTCTTTTCCTTTTTCCTTTTTATGTTTTATTGTCCCATATGCCATTAAGATCAGCTGGATAAATAGCCAATATATAAATGTGTGGATTACTTGATAACCAATATGGAGACTCCCTTGACTCAGGAGCAGAAGATTGCATCCCCAAATAACTTTTGTACTTGATAAGCCCACAAATAACTAACATTTGCGGTGGAAAGGGAAAAAATTATTATACAAGTAGATGTTAGTTTTTTATATTTAAGTGCTTCTCTTCAGGATATTTACTACGAAACTCTTATAATTCTTATATTTAACATCTTCATGAAGTAGGGCCATTAACCTCAATAAGCTCTTGCATCTGTATTATGAAGTTTATTACCTACAACAAATTGACAGGTAAACAGGAGACTCCAATCTTAGTCGCTGCAAGAATGGGGGTGAAGGAGATGGTGCAAACTATTCTGAAACATATTCCTGTGGCCATTGAAGACGTTAATCGAGATGGCAAGAATGTTGTCCTACTGGCTGTGGAGAATAGGCAACCGCATGTGTACAAGTTCTTACTAGATAAGTACTCTTACAAGGAGAGGGTGTTTCATAAACTGGACAATGATGGTAACAGTGCCCTACACCTTGCGGCAACATGTGGGCAAAATCGGCCATGGCGTATCCATGGTGCAGCACTACAATTGCAATGGGAGATCAAGTGGTACAAGGTGCAAAATCTCTCTCTTGTGTGTGAACGTGTATTAGTTATAAGCCCTATATTCCCCTGTGAAGCATATATTTGGGATTTGATCATTCATATGTCGGGCCCTACAATGGATCGGCTGTACTAGAAATATCATAACCAGTGAGATGATCATAGAAACTAATTGGACTTCTTTCATCAAGGTCCATCATGGTTGAGCATTTTTCTAATCATGAATCTTTAATCAACTAAAGTCCTCTAACTAGGGGCTAGGATTATAACCATCATGTTACTTTCAAGATACAGCCATCCATTATAATGCCTAGCAGATGAACGGTCAAGTTCGCCCACTTGTATGAAGATAAAGTTATTACTAGCTAAGCAAAATATAATTATATCAGCGGATACCTTTCCTGTAATGCCCTAATAGCCCGGCACTCGAGTACGGATAGTTGGATCCTGAATTCGAGGTTATTAACTAAATAATGTGCGAATGCACTAATAGCAAACTTTGTAACGCCCCAGTTTTTTTCCGCTCGAGTATAGAGCTCTTGCAATGGAAACCTAAGTATCACACTTAGGGAAGTAGTCCACGTGGATATGCTTCCCATTCTACATATAGTTAGATTCTTATCTGACCACAATATGTTGGAGTAGTAAAAAATTCATCAAAACACATAAGTTGTGCGACTGCACAACTAGAATGAGTTTAGAATGAGTTGCGCGGGTGCATGAAAGAGAAGAACTTAGGGAAGCCTGCGTAGACAAGTTGGACAAATTGACGCAACTGTTGCGCGACTGCACAACCATTGTTGTCATGTGTGATCGCATATGCGCATATGTGATCGCATATGCATATATCCATATGCAGATCGTATATGCGATCATGGGCATATGCGATCTAGCACATATGCGATCGCTTATGTTGCATATGCGAAAATATGTGATCGCATATGCAATGTATGCGATTGCATACTGCATATGTGATCGCATATTGGCCATGGCACATTGAATTTTTATTTTTATTATTATTATTACATTTTGTCTATAAAAAGGCTTCCAAATCTCCTTTATTTGCAATATTCTCACTCCAAAACTCTCTTACTCTATTTTTCTCTTACATTTCTTAATTACAAGTGGTCTTAATCTCCCTCTCTATTGTATTTCCTACTTCCAAGTGATCTCTCTCTCTCTCTCTCTCTCTCTCTCTCTCTCTCTTACATTCCATCTCTCTTGGAAGTTGGAAGATCAAGATTCAAGCACTTTTAAGTTTCAAGGAAGATAGCTTATTGATTTTCTAACATAATAAATAAATAGCTTGTTGATTTTGTTATTACTTCTTGTTAACTATATTGTTAAATGTGGATGACTTGATGTTTAATTCATTGTTTAATTGATTTTATCTCTTTTAAATGTATTTTTAATATGTAAAATTCGTTATTTATTAACTTAGAAAAGTTCTCCTCATTTTTTTTTTTATATTTTTTTACAATTTTTAAAATTTTTCCCATATATATATATATATATATATATATATATATATATATATATATATATAAAAAAATATATGATCGCATATGCGATTGTGCGATCACATATGATCACATATGCGATTCGACAACATTGCACACAACTCAACCAAGTTGTGTGGCCACACAACTTGAACAAGGAAGCATGTAAATCAACCTAGCACAAACAGTCCCTGCTAAGGAAGCTAATCCTTGACAATGGGATGGATTTATCGATGGACCTTTGTCCATACTTTGATATTGATAAGGAGGGAGGAAATCAACAACACAGATACACATCAGAAGCAAGCAAGATCCAGAGAGACTTCTCACAGGAGACCTTATCTAACGTAGTGGAGGTTTCAAGAAGCCTCAACTCTGCCTCACCACAGCGACCCCAGCTCATGGTAGCCCCATCCACTTTTCAAGAGATTAAAAATCAAGGCTGTGGGGATACCAGGCAAGATCTAGCCCACCAACTAGAGGCCAAGCTAGCAGAAGGATCAGGGTGGTCAGGCCCAAGAAGGGGGCAGCTATGGAAGAGTGGCAAGGTAGATTGAGAAGGCTAAAGAAAAGGGATGTAAACTCTAGGTGTATCAAGGATGGATATCGCAATAGTGTAGAATGCTCATGGAGTAGGCAATGCGCCGATAATTAGGACAACCAAGTGGTTGATCAATACTCACCACCCCTGTATTGTAGCCATTGGAAAAGGGGGTGAGAGAATTGGTTTTTTCATAATAGTCTATTAAATGCTTCGCTCCTCTCAATGTATAAAAAAATGCTTACTCTCTGAGTTTGTGTGTAGAATCCCCATGTGTCTTTCCTCCTTTTAGTTGTATATGCCAGGTGCTCAAAAAATCCAACAGAGGGAACTCTTGTTAGAGATGACCTCCATAAGCAGAACAATCACGAGACCATGGGTAGTCTGTGGAGACTTTAATGCGGTGGTGAACAGCTTAGAGAGACATGTAGCTCCGACCACACCCCTCTGCTGCCGGCCTTCCCCAGAGCCTGTCACTCCTCTCCAAAGCCTTTCCACTTCTAAAGAATGTGGATGCAACATGAAGGATTCTTCCAAGTAGTTAGGAAGGTCTGGGAGGGAGTCGAGTCAAAGAATCCCGTGATTAATGTATTCATCAAGCTTTGTATGGTTAAACTAGCTCTTAAGATGTGGAATAAAAATGAATTGAGAAATGTATTTCTGAAAGTCAAGGAGGCGGAGCAATCCCTGAAATTTATTGATAATAGGATGTAGGCCTCCCCTCCAGAAAACCTTGATGCGGAGCTCCAGGTGGCCAAGCAGCTTCTAGCCCGAATGGAACTGTAGGAGGAGATATTCTGGAAGCAAAAGGCCCGAAATAGCTGGCTGGCCGAAGGCGACAAAAATACAAAATACTTTCACTTGATAGCTTTGAAATGGATAAGGAAAGCGAAAATTGTGGAGATCCAATTAGAGTTAGGGGAAAAAACCTCAGAACAAACAGCCATCAAGAAAGAGGTAGTCAGATTTTTCTTGTCCATGTTTCAAGCCAAGCGGGTCACCCCTATGGACGACATCTTTAATTCCACCCCCCACCTACTCTCAGCATCAAACAATGAAAATCTTCTCAAAATCCCATCGTGGGGGAGGTTAAACAGGCTACTTTTGACATTCCACTAGATGGGGCTCCCGACCAAGATGGTTTTGCCGGATCCTTCTTCTTAGGTTGCTGGAGTATTACGAGGCATGATATCCTTGCAGCGACAGTGGATCTATTTAGAAGAGGGTCAATCCCAAGAGCTTTCAGTGCCCCCCTCATCTGTCCAGTTTCTAAAAATGTTACTCCATCCACTTTCGCAGACTTCCTGCCAATCAGCCTATGCAACCATATCTACAAAATCTTCACGAAAGTCATCGCTACAAGCCTAAATCATGTGCTGTCAAAACTCATCTCTCCTAAGCAAGGAGCCTTCATTTGGGGCCGGGTCATATCAGTAAACATTTTCCTCACCCTAGAGATATTCAGGGAGATTGACAGAAAAGTCTGAGGTGGGAACATCGCTCTCAAATTAGATATGGAAAAGACTTACGATAGAGTGGACTGGAATTGCCTCAAGAAGGTCCTTATCTAGTTCAGTTTCGATACCGTGTGGGTGAGCATGGTGGAGAAATGCTGGAACAATATTTGGTTCTCAGTCCTTATCAATGAGGAAGCAAAGGGATTCTTCAAGTCCTCGAAAGGCCTTAGGCAAGGAGATCCGCTCTCCCCCAGCCTTTTTATCCTAGCAGCAAATCTTTTCAGCAAGAGCTTTAAATTGTTGGTCAACCGTGGCCTATGCCAACCCTTTAAGATGAAGCTTGAAAGCCCGATCATCTCGCACTTTTTATACACTGATGACACCTTGCTATTCTAAAATGGCAGCAGTGCATCGCTGAGAGCAGTTAACACTTTCCTTTCATCCTATCAACCTACATCAGGCCAAAAAGTTAATTCCAAAAAGAGTGCCAACTTCTGCTCCTACAAATTACCTCCCAGTAGAGTTAAGATCATTGAGAATACCTTGGTATTTCTGCAGCAGCGATAGGGACCCTCTATTTGGGAGTGCCGATTATCAAAGAAAGGGCCACAAGAAGCTCCTTCCAGCTAATGATGGAAAGAATGGTGGCGCGGGTTAACGAATGGAACGTTAGATGCCTATTACAGCTTGGGCGCTCTACTTTAATAAACCATGTGATAGGTGGTATCCTGATCTACACGATAATAGTGACCCCTCTTCCTACGCGTTTGCTGTCTGATATGGAGAAGTCCTTTGCAAACTTCTTCTAGGGTTGGGCTAACAAAAAAAGGAAACTTCCCTGGTTAAGCTGTAAAAAAAAAAAAATAGCCCCTCACAAAAGTGAAGGAGGATTGGGTACCAAGAGACTTAAAGATGTGATGAAAGCCCTCTGGCTGAAGATGGCCTTGTCCGTGGATTTAGGGAATAACAATAGCCTATGGGCATCTTTCATAAGGGCCAGGTACAGGGTTAACGACTCTCACTCGGCAAGATCGTCAGCCTCAGCCTCCCCTCTTTGGAAGAGCATACACTCTTTCCTCCTGCTACTAAAAGTTAATGTGAAGTGGCAGATTGAGACTAGTAACTTTAATATCTTGAGTGAGGACTGGATAGGGCTAGGCCCACTGTCATCTCTCACCGTCAAGCCAATTCCGGAAGCTCTACAGTCATTGTGAGTCAAAGATTTCCTAAGACAGCAAGGCCCTCTCCCCGCCCCCATCTGTAGTTCCGGATTACCTACCGCGGGAGGTGCTCTTCCAAGGGGGTTTCTATGTTTTGGAAGGTGCTGACTCTTGCTTTTAGCCTCTCAATGCGTCGAGCATCCTATTGGCGAAATCAACCTGGGAGTTTTGTAGAGTGAGAGGGCATCGTAGGGGTTGGGCCAGGTGGGCATGGCATTCCAAAATGCCCCCCAAGATTTTCGCCTTTATTTGGAGACTGATGCAAGGGGCTATTTTGGTGGATGACAGGATTTAGGCTAAGGGGATTTACCTAGCTTCGAGATGTGTCTATTGCTCGCATGAAGTTAACCAGTGCCCAAGCACAGAATCATTGGACCATCTGTTTATTAATGAGACCATGGCAGCAGAAGTATGGCAGCACTTTAGGCTTCTTTTTGACACCATCCTGGCACCTTCAAGCTTGGTTCATGAAAGGATGGGGCAATGGTGGATGCCTATCTCCTCGAGTATGCCCATATTAAGGTTGCGAGGGCTCACCCCTTGTTTCATTCCGTGGGAGATCTGGAAAGGCAAAAACGATCTCAAATTTGAAGGGAAGCTATTATTTACCGCGGCAGTTCTTTCTAGAGTCAAATGGTGGTTGGAATGGGTTTACAAAGGGGAAGTATCCACCACCTCACTCTCGTGGGTCGATCGGCTAACCCTGAGAGGATTGGGGATGGATTCGCCCTCCTCCCCCAGTAAGGGTTTCCAAGTTGTGAAGTGGTACAGACTAAGAGAAGGATGGGCGAAGCTAAATTTAGAAGGGTTTGCAGAAGGAACTTAGGGCTTTCTGGAGGAGGAGTTATATGTAGAGGAACAATCGACAACCTCCTTTTCACGTTCTCAAATGGCTATGGGGTGGGATCTAATAACATCATGGAGATCTGAGCAGTCTTCGATGGCCTAGCCCTCTGTTTTATTCATGGGTTCTTAAAGGTGGAGGTCGAATCAGACTCGAAGATAGTGGTGGAATCAGTTAATGGTAGGGCTGAGCCAGCTTGGAAATGGACCTACTAGGCTGCCCACATAGCTAGCCTAAAGAAAATGGGGCAAATTCGCTTTGTCCATATAATGGGAGAAGAAAAATGGCCCAGCAAATGGTCTATCCAGAGAAGGGAGTGACCTCCAAGGGAGCAGATTATGCAGGGAGGCCCCTAAGCCCTCTTCCTCAATCCGGGGAAAGGTCTTACTAGACAAAGTGGGTTTGGGCACAATTAGAGAATTGTCCTATGTATAGGATTTACAATAGGCGACACCATATGCCCTTTTTTCACTTCATGGGAAATCCGAATGTCTAGATATTGTATATCTTTTTCTTAGAAATGAAGTAAAGATTTTTTTTAAAAAAATTTGAATAAATCGCGTGAAAGTTAGCCTTCGCACATGTGGCTTCCTATAAATAACTGTCATGTCTTCTCATTTGGCACTTTTTTGAAGAACTTGCACCAATCAAAAGATCTCGCATAGCGAAGGGAAAGGTATCGAAGAGCATTTGCGCAGTAACTCCTCTTTAAGTGAGATACACTGGCCATAGTCAATGTATCCCAAAGATGGAGGAAATTAGAGTTAAAGCTACGGAGGGATCCCAAATAAGTTGTGCGATTGCGCAACTTATCAGTTTGGTGTGGCCACGTAACTTCATTGCAAGGAACAATGATTTTGTAAACATATTCCTAAGTTGCAGATGACTTCCTTTGGGAGTATATAGAAGAGTTTAAAACCCGCTCAACTTTATCGTCATTTAGACGGATCTTCAGTAGGGAACAGAATGTTGTCGAAATTATCCTTTTCAATCATTATTTGTTGCTAATTGCAATTTATTATGGAATCAAGGATAATATACGGAATGTAATAAGAACTCATATTAATAAGGTTGTGTGTTGACGAGTATTTTGTCACACAAGTTTTTCTTATTCTTAAAATGTAAATATTCCCAAAAAACTATTGTTTCTTATCAAAATAAAATGACGACTCTACTTAGGATTGAACCTAGAATCTTTAGTCGGAATATTTGCATTCTAATGACAATGTTGAAAACGGTTGGAAGGGATTCAATGCCACAAAGGCGCCATATATCCCCCACAATGACGACTCTTGAGTGGAACATTCCTCCATTCATCTTTAAAATAAAATGCAATTCGAATTTATCATAATAACTAATTACAATATGTTTGGGTCTAGGTACTCTACTCCAATACAACTGCAATGACCACTTAGCTTCCTGCCAATGTCATCTTCTACTTCATTGCCAATGGGTTTATCATAGCCCATAAGATTGAAACCAAACTACCTTTAAAGAATATGATAAACGAAGGCAAGAGAGTTATAAGGAAAAATGAACAGTCTTGAGTGACAACTAGAGTAATCTCCGCCTCACCCATGGCACAACAGGAAAATGAGGGATGGACGTTAGTAACACCTAGGTGGAGAAGAACTAAGTCTCTTTCTAAAGCCCGACCCTATTAACAATAGTAAAAGGGTTGGTTACAATGAATGTTGCGAAGTGGCATCCTAACTTAGTTCCACCTTTGCTTTACCTGTAGATAGCTGAGACACTTCTCATGCCACAAAATTTTCACATTACCAAGTACAAAAAAGAATATGTCCGTCGCAACTTCACTGCAAGCCTATAGAAAGAAAGGAAAAACTGTCATGACTAGTGAAGTTTCTCCCATAAAGTTGATAACAGAAAACTCACTCTAAGATCTAATCCAAAAAATGGTTCAATCTGAATCAGCCATTTCAACGAGACTGCAAAGCATTCATTCTGAGTCAAGCAATTGACCATTCTCCTTGACCTCACTAATAACAACATACTCATCTACTCCTCTATCGAAGCAATCCAAAAGGTAAGGAAGCGACAATCTTTATGGTGGAGACTAGCCAAGCCCACTCATATTCAATGGATGAATGTATAGCTGAACTACCGCACACACGAGATCTATTAACGGAAGAGTGCAAGAACCTCAAGGTGACATTGGTGGCTTTAACCTACAGTATGACTCGGGCTACTATTCCATAAGAAGCAGCTGTTATGAATGATAATGGACAACAAGCAAAAGGAACGTACCTATAGAGGGTTGGATCCCATGGATCTGTGCCCGTCATTGTCTGAACAGTAGCGCAAGAGGAAGTTTGACAAGTCGTCGTTGAAGTTGTTCGCCTAGACAGAGAACAAAAATAAAATGAAAAATTTTGATTTCAAACACCTTACCCCCACAAGATCAAAGAAATATTGTTCCCTGCCAGCTGCAAGTATCTCGATTTTTTAAAATTTAATGGAAATGGATTGTTAAAAGAACGTTTGATACATTTCATCAGGACGATGGGAAATCACTTTACATTACTATAGTATTGCTTGAGGTTGTTTGGGTCATCCGTGATAGAAAAGTCTTTTAGAAGGTATTTAACCTCGATACCAAAATCCACATGCACGTGGGATCATATGCAAGACACCTTTATGATGAACTTTTTCTTGTTCGATAGAGATGTCAATCTGATTGATCTGGCTTCTATCTGACAAAGAGAAGGGGAACAGATCAAGAAGTTCATTAATTGGTGGAAAATTTTAGGGACATCGTGCTGAGAACTTCCAGGAGAACCGGAAAAAGTGAAGATGTGCTTGGGTTTTATGGAATCGGAAATAGCTTTCAGCCTAACAAGTGCTGATATACGAACCTTTTGCGATCTCGCCACCAAAGCTTATTCTCTTAATATCATGGTAAAGAAAATGCCAACTTTCTGAATGGAATCGACACAACAAATTATTAGTAAAACATCAGCAAATGTTAGTTACAAAGAAAAAGAGAGAGAAGACTCTTGAGGGAGGCAAATAGGTGATAAAAGAGAAGGAAGAAACAATTATAACGGGAAAGCATTAAAAAAAAAAAAAAAATTTAAAAAAGTGGCCTAGATGATATGCAGATCACGTAGGTTATGCATTCAAAAGAGAAGATGTGGTCCATATGATAAATCAATTGTTAGTTGTAGGGATAATTGAGTTGCCCCAGTCAAAGCGTCCCAAGGACGTAGGAAAGAAAAAAAAAGAAAGAAACTATTGTTATTATCATCGCATGCTCGGCCATCAAATCGAAGATTATTATACTATCAAAAGCATACTTCAAATTATGATTAATAGGGGTGAGCTCATAATTAAAAAAAAAAAAAAAAGATAATGAGAAGGGAAAGAAGGTCATGGCCAACACTGCATATATACAAGATATATGAAATGCTATATCTCCCATTCTCCCTCTATGAGTGTTTCATTCGAAAGTCGAGAATAGGAGTACATGGACCATCTAAGAGTCATCAGGAACTTGGGGGGAAGACATGAAAGAAAAAAGATTGATGAAAGATTCTTGAGAAGAAATCATAGTACAAAGAATGACTACATCCATAGCTTTTGATGACCGCCACCAGAAAAGAGTGGAAGCGATATTAAGAACCAAAGCTCTCCCTACACCCAAGTTTTGTAGGGCTAAAAAGGCACCTAAAATTGAAATTGTTCTATTCTTTAGGGTAGAGTCTCTGATAGAACATCTCCTACAGTATATTATACAAAATTCTCTCTTCGACTCCAGTGAAAGATATTTGATGGAGCAGTTTGGTGGATCCTTAATGGGGCCTATTAAACTATGGTTTGAGTCAGGAGCCATGGAAGGAGTCACTAGTTGGACACAAGTCTGCGATTTATTCATGCTCCATTTTTATGCCAAAAAGAGTTGTACCACTAGTAGAATTAGTAAGATGGAAAATCAGTATAAGAGAATGCCCTTAATAATATGTATTAAAGTGGAGAAACAATGTAAGCAGTTCATACAAATTACTCAAATATCAAGAGACTCAGAGAGCGGAAACATTTACAAGGTGCATAGGGCTATATGATGAAAAAAGATATGAGCCTCACATACGCTTCAACCTAATAAAAGAAGCGACGACCGTAGGAATAATTCCTTATAATTTTCCACCCATGTGACATTTCTTCAATGAGTTACGTGCGAGACATGTACAATAGTTAATAAATTTGGTGACATCTTAGTCATTCAAGAACATAAATGCCGTGAAGATGGCACATATACTAGAATTACCAAAATTCACACTTTAGAAAGGATATATTCATTCGCCATTGGAACACCTAATATCTTAAGAGAAAGCGGCATATTTCAGGAGTAATGTCTCAGAAAAGTATCTGTTAATGAAATATATGTATTCATCAGCAATATCGAGTGAAGCCATTGTTTGGTATCTAGCATTGCCATCAGAGGTCTTTCAATCATGGGGAGAAATGAAAGAAGTTTCATCCTACGGTTTTATAAGTATAATACTTAAATTCTGTGAGTGTATTTAAGACGAACTATCCAGTATTCAAGTGAGGGATGTGTTGGATTTCATCTCTCGCTAGTGGAATGTGCAGTCATGTTTCCTGTCATTGCTCACCTCAGAAGCAGTTATGGTAAAAGAATGCATTCAGGTGACTATCCTTAAACATGAGTTATTCCCAAGGAATGTAAGAAAGCCATATACTCTTCAAATTTTGTTAAGGCTATTGCTTAGGCAATTCCATGAGGATTATAATGTGGTTACTGAAAGATCAACAAAGGAGGATTCTCTGTTGAATAATGTTGAAGAAATCGACATAATAACTTTACTAAAGTCATACGTCATGTGATCAACGCAATAAAAACCTATAATTTGCTCGTGGGGTGACCTTGGATGTATAGATATGGTATTGTTACTTCAATACTACATTAATGAGTGGATGCTGGAGGGCAGATTTCTCGAGGGGATGAGAGATCGACTCTCTTCTTTCCACTGGATGCCTTGCTCGAGGGCTTTTGTTAAAAGGGGTAAAAGGTGTAATATTTGACTAGAGTTACCACTAACCAATTATTATGATTCAACAGTTGGTTAGACCCTATAGAAATGCTTAAAATTGAAAACCTGAAGATTCCTAACCCTAAAATGACTCATGAGTTTACTTTCTAGATATTTCAAGTAAGGTACTTCTGTTACATAGAGGGAAGGTGTTAGGCACTCACTCTTCCCGTATGGATGTACGGTCTTTACTTCGCAAGATTTGACTAATTTCTGAAGAATAAGGGTAGTTCTTGCATATAAAAAATGCAATGCAATGCAATTCAAGAGCAGTGATGATTGACTAATCCAAATTTCTGATGGGCAGGATTCGACTATATCGGCAAACCACATAGCATATGTTCGAAACGATCAAGTGCACGGTGTAAAGTATGTATGTATGGGATGCCTAATGCTATATAAATGCTTATAATAAAATGATGGCTAACCGGCTAAGGTTTCTGGTAGACCTGTTGTGATTATATCAGCTGGTCTCAGAGCATATGCATGCCATTCAAATACTTAAAAACAATGAAGTGCGATTTATATGCTAAAACAATGGCTAAATGGCTAAGGTTTCTAATGGCAAGATCCGATTATATAAACAAGCCTCAAATCAGATGGTTGCTAGTTAAATACGAGAAAATGATGAAAATGCACTATAATGTTAATGCATATGGGAAGTAGGGGGTTGAGAAGGGAATGAATGTTGCACGATGCTAATGCACTGATTCGATAAAACTGACAGAGCCTTGAACAATTGGATGAATGGTAGTGTCATAAGGCTAAATTGAGTGACTCAGATATGAACTTAGGTGGCTTAGGAGGATTGGACTCTGGTTAGGCTAAGCTAAACTAGGGTTGGGCTCTCTCTCTCTCTCACCCTTACTCTCCTTAGTGGAGGGATGGCTAGATGGCTATGGTTGAGGGACCTCTGGGTGAGAAGGGATGCTCTCTAATGCTTTATTGTCTCTAAAATGAGAAGAAAATGGAGCTATTTATAGCCTCCAACCCGGTTTTCTTGTAATTCATGGTGATCCTAGGGGCAAATGGTATTTAAAGGGCTAAGATTAGAGATTGACACATGGCATCATCTCATGGGTAGGATGAGGGGGTAAAAGGGTAATCTTGGATAAGGAGATGAGCATCAGAGTAAATACACTCAAGGCTTGAAAAAGGGGAGTTCCACATGCTTGAGAGATGCTTCCCCAAAGAGGGGGAGTACCACATGGCCGGTGGCAGCTAGATCCCCACTCGGACTTCATGCTGTGAGGGTTGTTGTTTTGAGGTTTTGACCATTTCTCCGATTGAACTAGATTTTGGGATTAACTAGGTGAGTTGACTAGGTTGTAGGGATGGATAGGCTGACCAAGTGAGTTGACTTAGTGTAACGCCCCGATTTCTAAAACCCGAGATCGAGACTCGCTTTAAAAATCCAGGAGTTTATAAATCAGAGAACCAATGGAAATGTAAACTCAGAGTGTGATAGCAAAATGAAGCATAGATAATCATGTGAGCCCAAATATTTGACCCACCCAGCTGGGGATCTTAGTTATAAAATTTCATAAGTTCCAAAATTCTAAACCACTGAAATTAAAATATTGAACTACTGATTAAGCCAGAAATACGCCATCGCTTTTTATTGCGGCTCGTCCTCATAGTACTCTTCCCTGGGCTCCACGGTCACGCCATCAAGGCCAACACCGTCATTCTCTACATTTGTCCCTGCATACTCTGTACGGTTGGATAGTTGATGAATGAGTGACCAGCTCAGTGTGAATTCCCCTCAAGATTACACCTCGCCGCCTTAGCAAACATAGTTTAAAGGAAAACAAAGCAATAATCCAAAACAAGCAATATGCGGTCTTATTATATGCATGGATATATGAATGCACATCGACCTGATGATGCTCATCCAGTCGGACCTGGGCTCGTCACCCATGTAATCATCGACCTGGGAATGATCATCTAGTCGGAATAGTGGATCGATAGTCGATGGTCTGGGAGCTAGCGAAATGATACCCCGATGATCCTAAGGGCACATGCTACAGCATCCAGAATTAGCCACTCGTCATCACCAATATGTTATGGATGCATGATTAACCAACTCATTATTATTCCAGTTACAATCAGCTAATTTAAGTGAACTCAGTGGTCACTACGGGGGGCTCGTCACCCAGCGTAGGCCGACAACTTAAGCATAATGTCCGATGACCACTATCCTCGGCTTAAGAGGTTCTCCACCTTGGGATGTTTTAATAAGATTGCTTGATCACAAATGACACCAGTTCAAGGGTCCTATTTTCCCACACATTTGGTCTAATTACATCCCAAGTGTGGCTTGCATACAATTATGGAATCCTTCACGTGTAGCATTATGAGATTATATAAAGAGGCAATCATGTTAACATGTGACAATATATGACTTTAAGTAAAACATGCAAGGAGGCATCAGAATTTTTAAATAATGATTATCGACGATGTATTACCAAGACATGTGAATAGTAATCATTTTTCAAGTGTTAGCTAGTATGTGAGCCTATCATATGGAATCACAATCTAATATTTGTAATGAACACAATGACCTTAAACTAATGATGGCAATCTAGCACAAACTATGTTTAACTAGCTTGGAAACGGAAAGCTCAAGGGGAAAGTCATCACCTGTAGGGTTGTGTTTGCGAACTCGTTCCAAGTCTTCTTGTGGCCCAGGGTTACCCAAGGAGTCTCCTAAAATCACAATTTATATCTGTCAAGCATTTCCATGGTTTTGTCCAACTAACATGAGGGTCTGAAGAGAAAACAACAAGGCCCTTCTTGGTCTTCGTTAGAGGGAACGGGTCCGCCATTTTCTTTTTATCCAGGCACGGTGGCTCCATGGATGGGCCCAAGTGAGGGCTTGTGTTTCATCATTTTAATAATTGTAAGTGTACCATGTATATCACTGTACACCATTATTCTATGGGGTACATGGCTCACTAATGATGATTAGCACCGTCCAACCATTTTCTAGTGTCGTCAGCATTTGTTCGGCTGCCAGATAGTGTTTACGACGTGCGTGCATCATGGCCAGGCGTAACACAATGTTTATTTCCATATGTCCTGCTCATAATGTCGCGTAGGCCTGGACCGAGAGAAAAATTTATTGACTTAAAACTTCTGTGATTTAAGAGTTTTTAGAACCGGATGTCTAATCCCTGCTGTGGTCCACTTGATCACTAGATCTGCCTTATTCTCTTTCCAGGCCCTTAGGACGAGCTCGCCCACTGGATGGATGATTTGGATAAATCACATACATCAAGGTGAGGCCCACAGAGCACCGAGGAGTAGCCAATCCGTTTCCCTGTTAGCCACCCCCACCACGGGTCGATACCAAGACCTTAAGTGTTGAAACCACGTATCTCCACTCAGTCTACTAGTCGAGCTATGGATCAGGGTGTTCACGTCCAGCGCTGGACGTCCACTGATGGACGATCTGGAGATGTCCATTGATGGACGGCCAGGGATCAATGGCCCTTGAGGGATGGAGTGGATCATGTAATAGACACGTCAAGGTGGGGCTGAGGATGGATGGTTCAGATGCAACCCTCAAGATCAGACCCATAGAGGCTGCTGACGGTCAGCCTGGATGCAATCCACATACCTCATGTTGCGTGGATGGAATGCATAAATCAGAGGTGGGTCCACACGTGTGGGACCCACCGGTTACATGTATACATAAATGCATTTTATGTGACATACAATATTATTTATTATTATAAAAACTTACATGTACATATTACATATATGTATATATTTCTTATATATTTTTTTTCTTTAAAACGTCCAGGGCCTAACGTCCCCTGATGGACGACCTGACCACACCGTCCATAGATGGAAGGTCCAGGGCAATGTCCCCAGCTGGACGGCCTGAACATACAGCCCATGGACACTGGATGAGGCCCACCGTCAGTGCAGCAGGGTGCGGCCCATCTGGTTTTTCTCCTCCATTTGGTGAGGCCCACCTGCAAGTTGGTGAGGCCCAGCTGAACTTTGGTGAGGCCTAAAGCCTGTTTAATACTTCTACTGCCAACGTGCACAGCCAAGCCGTTTTTGGAGGCCATTTTCGGCCTCGATTTTTGCTCGATCACGGCCCATCCTTGGTCGTTCTTCAACCCTCAACCAGAGGCATGGTGGCTGCTACTTTCACCGTCAAAGAACGGCTCGAAACAGGGTCGTTTTCACCTTCAGTTTCGGACTGATATCAGTCCGTGTTGCAACTCAACGGAGCTCGTGTTGTGAGCTGTTCCTGGACTGGGTTTCAACTCCCTTGCTAGGGTCATATACATGCCGTTATTTGGCCCCAAGCAGAGCCTGTACTTAGGCTGGTTCGGCCTTAAAACAGCGCCTGAACGCAGGCTACTTTCACCTTCAAAACAGAGCCTGTCTTTGGCTATATGTACAGTCCCTGCTGATGGGTGTTTTTCAACCATGAACGTGTGTGGGTGAGGTGTGATGGGGCCCTAGTTTGGGTTTATTTTAGAGTTCTAAAAAAAAGTGGAGGGAAGGTTCTACCTGTTTCAGTCGGGTCCGACCCGAGCTTGGGTTGACACGCACACACCCACCTCCTTCTCCTTCTTCCTCTCTTTTCTCTCTCTTTCCTTTCTCTCTCCCACTCTAGTGGTGTGGCCGTGGGCTCACACTGACTCGGCTCGGTCCGTTTCTCATGGACTGAGTTGGGGGAGTGCGTGCCAAGCTCACCAAAACGCTCACTTTTTTCTCTCTGTTTTCTCCCTTTCTCTGTTTTCTCTCTCTTTCCTCTCCCTTCCTGTGTGGAATCTGAGAGAGCTGAACCTCACCATTTATAGGCAGGGAGAGGAGAGGTTCAGTGGTTTAGATTTGTTCTGCAAATTCCTATGCAGCGGTCGTCGGTGCCTGCCTCTGTTTTTCCCGAAACGGAAATGCGGCTCGTCCTCACGGTTTGGTTATTTTTGGTTTGAGAGAGAGAGCTCTACCAGGCTGGTGTGTGCACGTCAGCAACCCTCTAGGTAAACCGACCCTGCTCACCCCATTACGCCAACGGTCTGATCGTTACGGATCCCGTTTATTCATGATAAAATGGACGGTCAGTTATCGATTCCCTTTGTTTGTTTTCGCGGGGCCACTTCCTTATATGGTTTTGTTGGGGTGGGCCCCACCGACAAAATGGACAGTTCGGATTGCCCAGAAAGCGGTCGGGGTGGCTCACTTAGGGGTTTGAAACCCATCAGTTTCGAATCCTGAAAATGGCGGGAGAGGATTTCTTTCTTCTTTGCAAATGGGTCGTCAACAGCCATTTGACCGCTCCCCTTGGTCCAGTGCACGTTGTGTACAATAAACCAAGATGCACACGCATCTTGTGTGGGGTCTAATGTAATGTTTGTGATAAATCTACAATTACCATTTGTTTAGGAGTCCCCATGTAGATCCCTAGGTCCAGTTTGGGGCATATGTGAGGCCCAGATGGGCCGTACTGCCCATTTTTGGTCTTCTTTGGCTAGTGTACACTAGACCAACAGTTGGATTGGCCCGATAGTTGGTCTCAACGGTTAAGTGGGGGCTTAGAGTACGTGGATCATTCGGTTGGCCACCATTTATTCTTTAGGGTCGTTAGTGGGTGTATTTCCCTATTATGGCTTGGTTAACTTATCGATAAATCACCTTAACTTGATGTGTTTTGTTAAGTTTTACCTCCCTGACTGGTGTTGAGTTCGACTTAGCTCGTTTGGAAGTGTGGTGGTAGGCTTTATCGTCGAACGGGAGTCTTGACCTACACGTGTAAAGTTTAAGTTGTTTTGTTTAATCGTCTTTAATCCTATAACCGGGGTCCTCAGGGGTAACACCCGTGTGCCAAAGGTATGGGGTGTTACACTTAGTGAGTAGGCTAGGTGAGTTGACTCACCGAGTTTACTCAAGCCTCTAGGGTTTTAGGTTCCCAGGGTTCAGGGTTAGGCTGACTGGGTTGATTGCGTTGAATGGGTTGTGTTTAGGGTTTAGGACTAGGGTTCCTAGGGTTTAGCCTTCTAGGGTTAGGGTTTAGGATTGGGGTTCAGTTGTCCATATATTCATTCAAACTCAATTAGCTTATCATCAGTGTTGGGTGTCTACACAATGTTACAAATAATTCTAACATAAATTCGTGGCAGATACAAAGTCGTATGTAATAACGGAATCCTTCTTTGCTTATGCAAAATATTATAAAGAATTTTTCGAAGAAGAAACAGAAAAAAGCTAATGAAGAGAATGCTAAAATGAGCAATTATAAAAGTTGGAGGGAAGGAAACAAAACCTTGCTAGGTAAACGGACCAAAAAGAAAGCCAATGGACAGTTAGGAATTCTAGTGTCTAATATGATTGAGTCTAGAAAGAAGAAATTCTATTTCGCCCCAAAACATTTAAGGCAACTCGGGCAACCTCCTTTAGTGATGTTGTCCCCAAAACAGATGAAGGTCTTACAAATGAATTATGCAATACCCATGCCACGAATGGAAAGAACCAAATCATTTCTGAATGCACTGGGTAGATTGTGAGTAGCCAAACTCTAGTAATCCAACACCAATATCGCTATATTATGTACTCAAGAAAGAAATGAGAAAAGCGACGTCCAGTGTGTAGGTGATGAAAGACTTTCACCAGAAGATTTGAGAAGATACAGTCCAACAAGTTAGAAAATTATGTGAGCATGGGGTTTGATTGTGATAAGCTAACAACGTTGAATAACGTTAGTGGTATATTAGTCCTACTCAGTGTTCACAAAGAGTGGTATAATAAATATTGTAGGTCACGGGCATCTTCTATGATGGCATAGGTAAACATGAATGGCGTGTTCCACTCGGTTGACTCCGAGAAGCTAAGACAAGAAACAAACAAGCACAAAGAGCAGGAAATGGATCGGCCTAGGGTAGCGCCCACACAAATAGAAGACAGAGGGTAGCCTAACGATGACGAATTGAGGAAAATAAATTTAGAGATAGATGAGGAGCCTCAAAATACTTATGTAAGCACCAGTCTATTTGATAAGGAAATAAATCTATATGTCAAATTATTGAAAGAAAGCAAAGACGTATTCGCCTAGACTTATGCAGAAATGCATGGTTTAGAACTGGCTGTGGAAATGCATTGCCTTAATTTCTCTAAAGAGAAATAATCGGTCAAGTAAGCCCAACGTCGCTTCCATCCCAATTTAGTTCCAACAATTGAGGATGAAATGAATAAGTTGATCAATGTATGTTTCATGAAAGAGGTGAAATATCCCAAATGGATCTTTATACAGTCATGGTTAAGAAGAAGAATGATCAAATCAGAGTATGTGTCGACTATGCGTCAACTTTAGAGATCTCAATAAGGCATTACCAAAAGATTATTTCCCATCGCCTATCACAAAGTTATTGATTGACAGTACGAAAAAATACGCAATGATGTCCTTTATGGATGAGTATTTCTGATGTAATCAGATACGCAAGGCACTAGAGGATAAAGAATCTACCGCATTTCGAATATCTCTGGGAATATAATGTTATAAATGCATGTCATTCAAATTAAAGAATACCGGGGCAACATACCGAAGAGCAATACAAACTATCTTTCATAACATGATGCAAAAACATGTTGAATGCTATGTCGATAATTTTGTAGTACGATCCCACGATCATACAGAACATCAGCGACACTTGTTGTTGATCTTCCGAAGACTCATAAAAAGGCATTTAAAAATGAATCCGTTGAAATGTGTGTTCATGGTTTTGCCAGAAAAGTTCCTTGGATTCGTTGTCATAAATAGGGGAATAGAAATCGACCTAGGAAAAATCAAGGCAATCTAGAAGATGCCCTCGCCGAAAAAATTATGGGAATTGAAAAGCTTGTAAGGAAAATTAGCCTATATTGGATACTTCATATCAAACCTAGCAAGGAGATGTCAGTCATTCGCCTGCCTTGTAAAAAAAGGGAGTGAAGTTTGAATAGGATGAAGCATGGCAGAAGGCATTCGATTCTATTAAATACTTACTGAGATGGCCTTTGGTACTGGCAACGCCTGTGAAGGGAAAACCCTTGATTTTATATATCGCAACATATAAAGGTTCCCTAAGATCTCTCTTGGACCAATGGAATGAGCAAGGAAAATAGACTACTTTTTATTACCTAAGTCGGACATTAATAGGGGCAGAACATTATTATTCACTCATTAATAAAATTTTCCCAGCTTTAATCTTTGTAGTGCAAAAATTACTACACTATTGCCTATCTCATGAGTTAACCCTAATCTCACAAGCTAACCCAATAAATTATTTAATGACACGACCGATGCTATAGGCAGATTCGGTAAATGGATGTTACTCATATAAGAATTCACAATGACGTATGTGTCTTCAAAAGAAGTGAAAGAACAAGTGATCGCAGATTTCTTGGCTGCACATCCAACCCATGATTATGAAGAAATAACAGATGAGTTGCCTGGCGAATAAGTATCAACGGTCGAATTGACCAAGTCATGGGAAATGTATTTTGATGGCACCACTAGAATGACAAGTAGAAGTGCTACCATAATTTTTGTTATTACTCGTGGTGATTTGTTTTCCTTTTCTTTCATGTTAGGTACCATGTGTATAAATAACAATGCCAAATATAATGCACTTATCATTGGGCGGGAAATCGCATGAGAAATGAAAATACAAGTTTTACGTGTCTTCGGAGACTATTGGTAATAAACCAACTGATTATCAATTTTGAGATACGAAAGTAGGAGTTGTTTCCTTATTGTCAGCATGCCAGAGAGTTGTTAGAGGGTTTTTGTGATATTAATGTTAGACATGTACCCAGGCAAGAGAATGTAAAAGATGACGCATTGGCTAGTTTATCCGTGATTCTCTCTTGCCCTTTTCGGAATCCTGTTCAGGTAACAATAGAAGAACGAAGATTTTTGCCATCGCAGACTGTTTCTTACCTGGGAAATCGTAAATGATGATTTGCGACAACCATTCATAGATTATCTGAAATGTGGAATATTACTGGAAGAATTGTTAGTAAATATGCAAATTAATGAAATGGAAAAAAGATTTGTAGTTCACAATGAGATGTTATATAAAAGATCTTATAATAAGATGTTGTTCGCTACTTGGATCCAAGAGAGTTTGATTATGTCTTGCAAGAAGCTATTTAGGGAAATGTGGTGCTCATCAAGCTGGAAAAAACTTATTTCATCGAGTGCATCGAATGGGTTATTATTAGCCCTCTATGTTCAAAGATGTGATAAATTTCACTAAGCGATGTCATGAGTTCCAGATACAGAATGATATTATACATATATCACTAAAAGACTTATATTAATCAGTTACTACATGGCCATTTGCATCTTGGGGATTAGATTTCATTGGTTCCATTAATCCTTCATCTTCAGGAGGGAGCCAATACATTTTGGCCGTAATATATTTTTTTTCCAAAGGGACAAAGGATGTTGTGTTATGTAATGTCAAGGAGAAAGACCTGGTAGATTTCATTCATCACATTATTATATATCGACACGGGATTTCATAAAAGATCATAACTGACAACGGCATGCCATTCAAAAACAAGAACATGCAAAAGCCATGTTGAGAATTTGGGATTAGGCATTTCTTGTCAACGACTTACTATTCGACAGCAAATGCACTGGCAGAAGCCTTTAGAAAAGACAATAGTCAAGATTTTAAAGAAAATCGTAACAAAAAATAAGTGACACTGGGATGATAAGTTATAGGAAGCCTTACCGGTCTTTCGAAAGAGTCATCATACAGCAACAAAGGCCACTCCTAACTCATTAGCCTATAGAGTTGAAGCTGTTGTTCCGATGGAAGTGCAAGTCACGTCACTGAGGGTGGCAGTGCATGAGTCAATCACAAAAGATGAAAATGTCAGGATAAGGCCTATAGAGTTAGATACTCTAGATGAAAAAAGGCTAGCAACGCGGTAGCATTTAAAGGTTATATCAAGCCCAAATAGTAGCCGCCTTCAACATGAAGGTTAAACATCACTCCTTCAATAAAGGGGACATGGTTTTAATGATAAAAATGTCCATCGTGGTTACTTACAGAACCGGGGGCAAATTTGATTCCAAATTGGATGGCCCATATATTTTATCAGAAATTCACTCTAATGGGGCTTATCAGGTCGTGAATCAGAATGGATAAGGGATAGGAATACCCGTCAATGCCCGATTCATAAAAAGTTACTATCCTTTTAATGGATGAAGTTTTGATTGTGAAGACTATTCATGAAAAATCTGTCCAATCAAAAGGGGGCAAAAATGGTATGGCCTAAAAAAAAATAAAAAAATAAAAAATAAAATAAAAAAATTATACAACACAAATGACGAAAGAAAAAACCACGTATCACCGCTCTCAAAATGAATCAGGAGTGAATGATGATTAATCTTCAAATGCTTCTTCAGAAATATACGATTTTCAATTCTTCAGTTTCAAAGATGGGATGGTAATCATCAATCTTCCAAGATATAATTATTGATAATCCTTTAGAATAATGACCAGCCTAAATTATTACCGTGGTTTTTCAAAATTATCTTAAGATGACTCCGATGATTGTCTCCAATTGTCAAAGACTATCCCTGATTATCTCCCATTATCAAATATGCTTATAAGCAATGCCGTGGTGCACTCTATAAATCAACCAGGCATAAGATCCACATGATAGCATGGGATGGGTGAAAGAAAATACCCTTGATTATGATATGGCCACCGACGTCTCATAATGATCTGATTTTTTAGGAAGCCATCATTGCGACACATTCTGCATATCAATGAATGGGATGGCAAATACACAGCATGGCAGGCTCTTTGTGAGAATGAAGGGTGAGCATTCCCTCTCAAGCGTTCCCGATGGTGTAGAGCTACCTAAGTCATTGATCAGTCCCCTCTCAGGTCTTCCCTATTATGTAGCACACCTAATTCATTGATTGGCCTGAGTGTTGGGTCCATCATGCCTAAACATGGGAGGTCTTACGTGGTCGGGCGGATGTCATCAACGCATCACGGTTGGTTCCAAAGAGGTCCTTTCACGACTCTTATGGTGTAAAAATTGGCCTGATGCCTTAAACACGCACAGTAACCCAACAATCAGCTAGTTGCCCCCAGTTTTTGCGTAGGGTAAGAGTTTTCATTACTGGAAAGGAACCAGAACTTACGGAACCAAACCATCTTTCGCGTCAATATGCCATCTATGTTGGCCATCAGTACTGCGAAAATGTTGGCCATACAATGAAGATCGCGTGGCACAGAAATCAGTTGGGTCCACTCATCAGGTGGGCCACGCCTTCAGAATCAATGAAAAATGGGCGGACTGACTCTACATACACTGGGGTGGCCCTCCGAATGAGCCAATGAGATTGATTTTTGAGAAGGGTGATTTTCAAGGTGGGGCCAACCTTTTTCATTTTACACTTGTCCAACATAAATGGCGTGTTGGTGGGGAAGGATGGCACCATACCAGAAGTTGCGGTAACGGTTGCTGTTAAGATAATTACTTTGGACTCATATCCAATCTTACTTCCCAGTTTGTCAAAGGATCAATGATTCGCCATTTCTTCACGCACTACAACGAAAAGGGACACACGCCAAAGGAAGTCTTCACAAAGACGCACGCAGAATTGGTAAATGAAGGCAGCGCATGGCTTACTATTACATCTCAGCATTGCTCTGTCGTTGCCGCACTCATTGCCACAGTGGCTTTTGCGACGGCCGCCACTGTGCCTGGTGGTGTGATGGAAAACAAAGGTGTACCAGTGTTTGAAGGGCAGCTGGCATTCGATATCTTTGCCATCGCTTCTTTGGTTGCGCTGTGCTTCTCCGTCACCTCCCTGACCCTCTTCTTGACCATCCTCACCTCCCGATACCAAGAGGCAGATTTCGGTAATAGCTTACCATGGAGATTGATTATTGGCCTTACCTCTCTCTTCTTCTCAATTGCTTCCATGTTGATAGCCTTCTGCGCTGGCCATTTCTTTGTGCTCAAGGAGCAGCTGAAGTTCGCAGCCATTCCAGTGTACGTGGCTACATGCATTCCGATTTCAATATTTGCTATTGCACAATTTCCGCTCTATCTCGATCTTTTAAAGTCTACCTTCACGCCGATACCGCAACGCACATATGAGATAACTTCTCTCTGATCTCTCTCTCTCTCTCTCTCTCTCTCTCTCTCTCTCTCTCTCTCTCTCTCTCTCTCTCTCTCTCATGATCTTTTCCTTATCTTTGGCTTTGAAGGATAGACTCCTGTTCTACTACATACTACTTTGATTGGTTGTGTTATATGTAATGAAACATAACCTTTGGTTTTGTAATTTATAAACCAGTGATGCATGGTTTTCGATTTGATATAACATATATGCTTCTACCTAAGTATAATTTATTTGTTACAATCCTTAGTGGTTTAAGAATGGAGCTTGACGCGCTCCATTACTTTTGGAGCTTTCCACATATTGATTAGTATATTACTCTTGGAGCTTTCCACATATTGATATTGATTAGGGTCTTAACAGTTGGTATTAGAGCCCACGCTATGTCATGTTCGAATTTTGGTGAGGCAACACGTGGAAAGAATGAAGGTGAATACCATCTTGCCATCTCAGGGTGGAATCGGTTCCCTTGCCAAGAGGCTAGAGTAAAAACCATCACTTTATCTTATGGAGGAAATAATTAACTTTAAAAAAATAAAAAATAAAAAAAATAAAAATTTAAGAGAGAATAATATATATTCAAAAAAGGAGGATGTACAAAAGCTTGGGGCGGGCATCACAAAAAGATCGAATCCTCGCCTATCATATGAAGGGAAGGGAAGAAACTAGTCTTTCCTCAAATAGCCTAGACCCACCCTATCCAAAAATAGAAGACCCCTAGTGAATGAGGGGAGATCAGCCTGAGACGCATAGAAACATGTAACTTGAGAAGCGCTTCCTCTTTTAGCTAGATCATCCGCTATTGCGTTTGCTTCCCTAGGAGTATGGGTGAAAGAAATGTCTAAAATTTCTGACAATGATCTAACTCTCGCATACCAGTAACACATGGACCACAATGGGTTGGAATTATTCGAGAGGATATTCACAATGGACTTGGAGTCGCTTGCCACTTCTATCTTAGAATATCTTAATTCAACCCCTTAACTGTCGATTTTGGTGTCCATCGAGTGAAGAAACCTTATGGGTAGTCGTAGTTGGATATTTTCCTTCATATGAAGGACTTGAATTGCCCATCATATAGACCAAATGTGAAATATGAAGACCTCACTTTGGTAGGCTTTTCCTTAGGCACGAAGTTATCCCTTCAAGGCTTATAACTCTTTATAGAATCTATATCTTTAGATCTAGCCACTTCCTACCGTCCATCGAAACTCAAACTTGGTCCACACCTTAGCCTCACATGACTACGACATCATACAAAATTTGGACCCCGCCGTTGAACGAGAAAGTCAATTCCTTCATTTTGACATAAAAGATGAAATTTCAGATCTACCCTTTTTCCACCATCACTCAACCACTAGATTTTGTCCAATTGTCTACCTATCTTGACTACACATTTCCTCCAAAATTGGTCCCAGATCATTGAACGTGGATAGTCAATAAAGATCAAGTCCGTTTCAATGCCCGCTAGGGGAATTTCAAGATAAGCCAATAAAAGGCTCGGATCAACTTCATATTTAGTCCCGTGACCTAGCACTACTGGCTTAAACTAATGAATGGAGTGGATTCCTTATAAAAATTATGATGGACCCCACGTTAGGCATGTAGACAGTGGACAAGCTAGCCTCGCGAAAAGAGACTTGTTCGAAGAAAAGTTCTTTCCCCAAATTTCTAATCCCGACATAAGCACTTTAAACATGAGCATCTTAAACTAATTCAAACCATGTGACCCATCTGGAACTAAGATCGGCTTCATATTTCATCTCTTGGGCCAACATGACATGAGGGAAATGATGAAGGGAGCGGATTTCTCACCAAACATCATGTTGGACCCTACCTTCACCCCAACCATCCATGAAGCCAAGAAGCACATGAAATCACATGCATTGCACGTAACTAACTTTCCATAATGGTTTGGTTTAAGGTGAACCTAATCCCCACATTGACTAATGGTGTGGCCCACCCAAAACTTGGATCCACCCTATATTTTGGCCCATGGCCTAACTCTTTCCTACAAAATAGATGAAGAGTGTGGATTTACCAAGGGCACACTGAAGTGAACCCCACCTGATTCGGCAGTCGAACTGAGTCAACACCTGTTCCACACGATTATAGCAACACCATAAAAACCTTGTTTACTAAGGAGTTCCACAATTGGAGACTCCTCACAATCCAAGCCCCCACCCAATCCAAACCGTCCAAACTATAGAGGAGTAGAATCCGACCCCAATGAGAGAAATTCGAGGAGATTGAAGGACCTAGCACATTGGAAACATGAAGTTTCTAGGCTCGGACTGTGTGTAACGTCTCGGGAAGAATCCGTACAAGGACCCAAGTACCACCTCAGGCAGAAATCACCCAGGACTAAATCCTTTAGAAATTAGCTTAATATTACCAAGTGCTAAACTAGAGTGCTTATGAAATTAGCACTAATCACTTTAAATATGATCTGCAAGACCCAAAATGTGTAGAATCATTGACGCTACATTACCCTGAAATTTAGAATCCATCCTTAAACCCGGTTGCTCTCGGGAGCACACCGAAACTCCGTATCGGACCTGGACCGCACGTCGAAAGTCCAATTACCCCGAAACTATACAGTTATGACCGCATAACTGGACTTGACAACTCCATCGGAAATCAAGTCTTGATTATGTTTAGAACTACACAACTTGAGCCCGGAGCGAAGAGTGTGAGAAACGTGAAAATATTTAGAAATAAAATCCGAATTTAAGTAATCTGAGTCGTGTCGCTTGCGGGCCAAATATAAGGATTTAGACCATTAGAATCTGACCCAAATACACCCTAGGATCAGGAGAAATGTCCCACACATGTCGATGTACTTGTGGCCCTGATCGAGTGATCGTGACCGTTGAACTGAAACTGGTCCGCCACGGCTGATCTGTAAATCCGATCGGTACGAAAACTTAGCCTGACCTAGATCTATGGTCAGGGAGCTTAAGTCCGACTGCACGTGAAAAATGGGCCACCAGAAGTGCCTCGTTGGACCGGAATGGACCATATTTGGATATAACCTAAGTATACCTTGGCCCTAGGGCCATTCAAATCCAACTTGGGCCTATATAAGGACCTTAAACACCCTCTCTCATACCCCACATGAATTTGATGAAACCCTAGGAGAGAGAAAAGAGAAAAGAGAAGGGAAAAGAGTGAAAGTGAGAGTGAGAGTTGGAGATTCCTCCTGGGATTCGATCCCATTGCTCCTCGGCCTTAGTTACCGCATCTACATCATTAATATGGCGTTTCAGACAACGTATTTGGGTAAGAAAACCTAACCCTAATCCATTTTAGGGTTTCAGATAGTGTAAGTTATGAAATAACTAACCTAATTTATGTTATAGGTTGCCAATCTGCCGTAGACAAAGACTTGGCTTTAAAACTGAGTTTGTTACGAGTCTATCGGCGAAAGGTGCGGACTATAAACGTATAGGTTATGGTTTTCAAGGCTTTCAATGTCGGTGAATGGTTTATTATTGATGTGGGTGCAATTTCACATGCAAAATGTGATGTTTGTATTGCGTTTCTGATATATATGAACTATATTGAGATTTGTGTATTTCATGTATATGTAGAAAGTATTGTATACGTACAAAATTTGAACGTGTGTTTACCATGATTCATTATCGTGTGTTTGTGCTAGTTGTATGTGTAACAACTCCTTGGTGAAAGGATTTTTCCTAAGACGTGCTATCACCAACATACATCATGTATGTTGGAATGTGTAGTCTAAGTGTTTGTAGAAATGTCTGAATGAACAAGTATGTAATAAATTATACGTTATATGGGCGTTGAGAAGAGTTCTCGACTATCTTGACGATGTGTATGATTTCCTCCAGGTAACTTACATTCTTTGCCTATTTTACTTAAGGATTACATATGTGTGAATTCATGTTTAAGTTGAAATCCATCAAATGCTCATATGCAAGTATGATTGGAATTGTCGATCCATTACTATTCTGATTAGCTTGTATGATTATCTGTTATAATTGAATGTGTTTGGGACTATGGAATAGTCCAAGTAATCGGTAACAGGTTCTGATTTGGTGGCTGAGGTTGTCTCGCCACATAAGACGTGATCGATGACTCCGAGCCGTACTTGGGATGTCGGCAGTGGTTAGGCCACACGGAGTGCTTACGCACTTCATGTCGGTCAATTCAATGTGTGCTCGTACTAGTCGAGCTCGTCAAGTAACCTGATTGACCCGATGTATGTTCACCATGTATGGACGCTACTTCTTGAATCTAAGGTACCAAACTCACCAGTGAAAATCCCTTTAACCTTGGTACCTCGATCCGCTAAGACTTATGAGCCAGACATGGTGGTATGGGACACTATGGTCGAGCTGTCGGCCTACGCTGGGGTGACGAGTCTTCCCGTAGTGACCAGTGAGCAACCCAGACTCGTGAGCCGAATACGGTGGTATGGGACACTGTATTTGAGCTGTCGACCTACACTGATAAGGTGACGAGACCTTTGTACTGACCTCTAGTGTACGCTAAGACTGCGTAGAGGCGACGAGCCCTTATGTAGCAACAGGGGTACACTAGGCCTGCACTGATAAGGTGATGAGCCCTTTGCAGCGACCTAGAACCGTAACATCGTATGAGATTTACTAGGATTGACGACCCCAGAATGGATCATTGTTTGGGAATTGATATAAGGGAGGTACCTTTGCTTCCCAATCCTACTGTATGAAAAGGACTAATAATAACTCGGTAATCATGCTCATGTCATCGCACTGTATGTGCCCCGGGTTGAAGAGCACAGAGGGAAGAAAGCATGTCACGACCGTAAAATGATGTCGCACGAAGGAGTATAGGCGAGGGCATGCATCATGCTTACATTTCATCCTTGCATTAATCAGAGTACTTAGGGATGTTTGATTGTATTTCTTTATCATTACTGCTTGACTGAATTGAGAACATGTTAACCTTTGCTTTATTGTACCACTGAGTTGATCACTCACTCCCACGTTCTGGGACAGTGTTCTGAACACCCACCAGGCTCTGTCTTAGTTGTAGATGATGATGCAATTCAGGACGTGGAGCCCGATTACTACGATGATCGGGATGAGTTCTCATATATGCAGATCTCCGGTGGTTTCGCTTAGGCCATCCGGATCGACGGGGCTACAGGATTTATTATTATAGTTGAACTATTTTAAACTATTACATGTATATGATGACTCAGTGATGTGTTCATACTCTAGAGACCGATTGTGATCTTTTGGTTCATACACGTTTATATACATTTTTCAGTCTTCCGCTTGCGTTATATGAATTGATCTGGAGTATGAATTACTGTTTTGGTATAATCCTACTCATGATTAATGCACTAACACAGACAATATTTAATCATCATTATTTATGTTGCATAAGTGATGCGTTAGAACTCGTGGATTGAGTTTATGCTCGACCCCCGATTTTCAGGGCGTTACACTGTGAAACCATCCAAAAGAAGCTCACGCACGAAGTTCTCCATCTGAGATTTCTAGCCATGACAAATCCTTTGAGATTTGGACCATCCAATCTCCATCCGAAGGAATTTCGACCACTCTCACATCGGCAGGAGAGGAAGGAAAGAAGAGGAGAGAATGGCGTCCGTCATTTTCCATGAAGAGAAACCTTACGCACATCGCCAGCCTATCTGTAAGACTCGTAATCTCATGAGACCTTCTGTACGCTTCTACTTAAACAACAACATGTTCCTGGCGGATCAGATCAATGAGTTTTAATTGTTACCCTATTCTTGTACCGCGATACCACGAGACTTGTGCCCTAACAGCTGCATGGGCGTTACAATTCCAATGCTACGTGGCACACCCCATTTCAACCCTTAGATTAGAAGTTGCAATTTTTACATAATCCAAGATGGGCCACGCAATGCATGCGGGCTGTACTTGCACAAATCCCCATGTTGTCAAATTAATCAATCCATCAATCCATCAACCCATCTATCCATCACTCATGTCACTCTCTCCCCATTAGTCAAACAAACCCATGTCATTCTCACGTAACCCATACCCCTACTTATGCTAGCCATGGTTCTTTTCTTCTTTTTCTCCCCATTTTACCCATCCATCTTCCCCTTATTCCCTCCCTATGTTAAAATCTCTACCACAAAAACACTCTAACTCCCTCTTATTTTTACCATTTCCTAGCAAGAGTGAAGAGGGATTAAGAGAGAGAAAAAATATTAGAAAGATTAGGGAGAAATTAAGAGAGAAAGAGAGAAAAGAAAGAAAGATTAGGGAGAGATTAAGAGAAAAGAAAGAGAGCTTGTGAGAGTATTAGGAAACACCAAGAGAGTAAGAGTAAGAGAATAGAGAAAAGAGTGATTAGAAGAGGTTAGGGGTGGAGAGGAGCTTGGTGGACCATCCTATCGCCGATTCAAACCGATCTAACCGTCCATCCTTCTAAGTGAGTGCATGGGAGGGTCAAAACCCTCCCATTATTTGTGATTTCTCTATTTTAGTGGGCCCATAAGGGTGGGACCCACTTTGATCATGTATTGAGTATGTGGTAGACCCCATAGTTGTAGGGGGCCAGCCCGATGGCCAGATCTATTTCCCTTCATTTCCTTTTCTTTTCTTATTCTCATGGTATTGTGGGACCCACAAGTGGGCCATGCTATTGGACAGTGTTTCCCACACGCTATCATAGCATGAACCACCTTGTGTGGCCCACTGTGATGTTTAATTTCTATTTAAACTAATTAATTCCGTAAGCATACTTGGATGGTGAAAATACACCAAAAATGGATGTGATCCAAAGCTTCTTGGCCCCACCATATGTTGGACATTCAAATGGATGGAATTGATTTCTTAGGTGGGCCCTACCTCACCCTTAAAACATAAGAGAGTGAGAGGGGTAGTGGCACCATAGGGGCTGGACACAACATGTCCAGAGACATGTCTCTGGCACAATTATCTTCCAAAGCCACCATGTATACTTCACTCGTGGGCCCCATCATGATGTGTGTGTTTATATATATATATATATAGAGAGTCATGCTCCCCTGCGCACCTACGCACGTGCGCACCTTTGCACACGTGTCATGGGTGTCTAATCTGAACGGTCCATGTGATGCGAAATCCCATCAAACCTCATGTGAGAAATTTTCACCCTGATCTAAAATTCTGGTGGGCCATAGGAAAGAGAAATGCAAATCAAGGGAGGAAACTGTTTTAATTTTTCATGGCCCATTAAAGTTCTAGATCAAAGTAAAACTTGGTCCTGGGGGTTTTCACGAGGTTCTGCTTCACGTGAACGGTTCAGATTTTGGATCCACATCACGTATGATGGGTTCTCAAAAAAGTTCGTATGTAATAGGTACGAACTGGTTCACAGGTGAGCGTTTCTGTGTGTGTGTGTGTGTGTGTGTGTGTATGTATCATCCACACCATCCATCCAATTTCTCTTCTCATTTTAGGCTTTGAGCTCAAAAATGAAGCTAATCTTAATCCCAGGTGGGCCATACCACAAATGTTAAGGGGTTGTGTTACCCACGTCATTTCTTACTTTGCATGGATGTTAATTTGGAGTGAGTTTTCACTCGTGGGACCCATATTGATGTTTTTCTTAGATCTACACCATCCATCCATCTATTGGCTCATTTTAGCCATGTAGCCCAAAAATCTAGACAATCTAACCATCAAGTGGACCACACCACAACTGATGGTGGTAGTGGAAGCACCCCCTCACGTCAACCATACCAATGTGGGGTGGGGGCGTCCCACCCATGGACCTCACCTTGATGTATTTATTTAATCCATGTCGTCCACCACCTTCTCCATGTCATTTTAGGCTATGAGACAAAAAATTGAGATAAATCTGAGTTCCAAGTGGATGGTATCGAGGGAAACAAAGTCCCACCGCTGGAACTTTCTAAGGCCTACTGTTGTGTGTATAAGTGGTGGACCTATCCATCATTAGACTTTTTGGTCCATAAAGAGTTGGTCGATATAATGGACATAATGGATTATCAACTAGTGGACCCACATAGTAGAATAAAATAAAAATAAAGGAAGAAAAAAAAATAAGAAAAAAAAAGCATGTCACTGGACGTTATTGCTAAGTGACGGTGAGGGTGGAAGCCTCGTTGGGCTGCCCCCACACGAGTGGACCCCCCATATAATTTTAGGCCATGTGCCAAATTTTGAGGCAAATCTGAGTCTTGAGTGGCCTATACTAAGGGTATTAATGCTCATCTGTTGAAACACTCGAGGGCCCGCTTTCGAGTCCCTAGTCATCAAAATCGATCCTAGTCAGAGTCTATTTGACCTCATTCGAGGTGGCCAAGACAGTGAACGGATTAGATTATCCACTTGGGGCCCACATTAATAGTACATGCAAAACATATAATGAATATAAGAATAACATGAAAAATGCATGAATGCTATGCATGTGGGCGGTGACCCAGTCTTGGCCAATTTTGGGTCTCACAAGTGGGACCTGTTATGATTTTTATGTTGAATCCACACCATTCACCGTCTTTTCAATATCATTTTAGGTGTTAGACAGATTCTGGTCTCAAGTGGGCCGCAATGAGTGAAACAAATCATTGCTGTTGAAATCTTCCAATGCCCACTGTGGAGTCCCTGTTCATCCAAATCAACCTAAATCAGAGCCCATTAGACCTACTCGAGATAGACTACGTGGTGAATGGAGTAGAAAATCCATGTGGGGCCCGCACTGATGGTGCATGAAAGAAAGGAGAAACAAAGAAAAATGTATGTGCCACTGGGCGTTATTACCCAGTGACGTGAGGGTGGAAGTCACCTTGGGTTACTGCCCCCACACGTGGGACCATACATGATGTATGTATCATATCCACTCCATTCATCCGTCTTATCATATCATGTTAGCCCATAGGCCCAAAACTCAGGTTAATCCAAATCTCAAGTGGGCTATACCATAAGGTAATGTGGGTTAGAAATATCTTGGACTTGGGATTTCTTGGTTTTGGGATCCCTTGGGCTTGGGAGTCCCTATTTTTTGAGATCCCTTGGACTTAGGAATCCCTGGAATCGAGACCCCTTAGGTCTTTGGTTATATTTAGCATCTTGAATCCAAATCTTTAAATTAGTTAGTGTGTGTGAATGTTGAAATTATGGTTCTATTAAATTCATTTAAGCATATACTTTGCTTGAACTGATGAAATCCCAAGACTCAGATGGGCCATGAGTATATGATCACATCTTAGTGACTAACCAATGATTTGTATTCGTCGATTTACTTTAGCAATGATCAGACGGTGTAGATCATTCTACCAAAGTAACTATAGTGATGTCATCGATAATCTAATTATTTTGGAACATCATTAGTGGGCATGTGCCCAAATGGATTGGTAGCCTAGTGACACACGTGTTGTACATGTGGGTTTCCATCTGGGTCACTCCCATTAGACCCCGCCTTGTTATATATATTCTATTCATGCCTTGCAGGCTACATGAGAAGTTAATGTTAGTCTAAGGTGGGCCATACCACATAGACTTCTATGTTTCTAGTGGGGCATGTCTTTTAGTTCACACTCTCTATATATGATGTGCCGATTAAGGCCGACTATTGTCGATATGTCGGATAACATGCTAGTGTACTTGGCCTGATAGGACACACTAAGAACATGCTTAGTATAATGACATCATGCCTAAACATATGCCCATACGCATCATTTGTATGCATGTTGTGGGTGGTGATTGATCATAGCATATGCCATTGGGCTGAGATACTTTGGGGACCCCATATGAGGAGTTGTCCCACATGATTGCGCGATATGCGCAGGTTTGATGCATGACTTGTATGGTATGACTCATGCATTTCTCATCTTGTATGTCACAATCACTTTACGTTCTAGTGACATCAGGGTTATGGCCTCCGCAGGCATATCGTGGATGGCCAGATTGGATACCAAAAATATCTGTTCTAGCATTAGGGAACTATGGATGTCCTTGGGTGAAAGTCCCTAAACTCTCATGGTACCAGTAAGATGCTTCAATATAGAAACTGAGTGGATAACATGAGCACCAAAGTGTCGAATACCAGTAGACTGCATCTCCCACTGTTTCATAATTGGTTGAAAAGGGGTGTGAGCTTATCTGCCCGAGGGTAGGGGGTTATAAGCTAGGTTGAGTTTGACCAGCTCGTAAATGGTTCCGCTATCGATGAGCCGGGTGAGCATTGAAATACTACTGGCAAGGCGAATAGTGAGGTCTCTTTCACTCACTTGGTCATACACGCGATGGGGCGACAGCCACTGTTGGAGTGTACTAAACCTCGATGATGTTTCCAATGACGAACCGTACTAATTCGTGAACTAGTTGAGGATTAACATGCATTATTGCATCTCTAGCATATGATATTCGGCCATATAGGCCTTGCATTGCATAGCCTTGGTATGGCTAACATCATTTATGGACTTGCCAGTTTAGCCTTCCATCATTTCTGCTTACTATGACATTTGTATGATTGGCACATGCATTGTGCATACACACACGCACTCTCTAAGCTTCATAGTAAGTTTATGCACATTCATTTCGTGTAGGTTATGCTAGACCATAGCAACATTAAGGCAGAAGCATGTGCCCGATCTTTTGGAATTTTACTATATGATGTATTTCCCTTTCAGCACTGTACTCAAATATTATATTAGTGGATATGTGGTGATGATGTTTTGTGACTTGGGTACACTTGTGATTAGGCTTATTTACAAAAAATAAAAATAAAAATTCACCTTGAAAATCCTCTTTGTAGGATCTTAGGATCGGAACCTAGAGCATGGGAGTTGGGAGCCAAGAATGGGATATTACAGAGGCTGACGGCAGCGGATTCGGTGGCGAAAAATTTTGTGAGCCCGATTCCCAAGTTTAGGGCGTGACGGTTGTTGGTATCAGAGCATAACTTAGGAATACATGAAAATAACATCACATATCTGCTAATGGTCGTAGAATAACTACCCTTCATTGTATGACTATTGTAACTTAGAATGATTAGGTCCCTAAGCTCGAATACTTAGAAACTCACCTTAGGATCCATTTTCAAACTTAATTTAAATAGGATTCGGTGATGCGAACTTAGAAACCTTCTGATATAGCTCCCTAACGTGTGTGCATTAGAGAGTACTCAAGGCTGAAAGGTCCCTTGTTCCTTCTTGTGGAACATGACACCCAAGAGGCCGAGGAGAGGGGCTCACACATCCTAGAGAAGTGCGACCCCAGCTGTATCAATGAGTGTAAACTAGCTTCAGCAGATGTTGCATGTGATGACCTCTATGCTACAGAGGAAGGGTAGGTGATCCATTGATATGCTGGTTCAAACTGAGCAGGAGCGCGCGAGCTCCCTTTTGTGTGACTTTAGACAGCTCGATCCCTCACATTTCCAGGGCGAGCCTGACCCGACAACAGCGGAGCGGTGGAGATCGGAGGTAGAGAAGACCTTCGACACGATGAGATGTACGACACAATAGTAGGTCCCTTGGCAGTATTCCTTCTTTAGGGTGAGGCCGAGCATTGGTGGGCGTCAGTTACCCGAGCAGCGGGAGCTAATTTTGAGTGGACTTGTGAGGACTTTGTAGATAAGTTCGACCAGAAGTTCTTCTCCAAGCATGTTCGATAACAACGTGCGTTAGAGTTCGAGACACTAGTTCGGGGAGACATGACTATGTCTTAGTACGAGGATCGATTTGTTGAGCTATCTAGATTCACGCCATACCTTGTGGATGAGGAGGGGAAGAGGGCCTGTCGTTTTGAGGGCAGCTTGCGCCTTGGCCTTCGGAGTCGTGTCACTGGACACAAGCTCTAGTCATTTGGAGAGGTTGTAGAGTGGGCTCAGATCTATGAGGTTGAGTGGACCGCTGCACAATGGATCCATAATCAGGGAGGAGACCGAAAGAGGAACCTGGCGCAAGAGAGCTGGGAGCTGAGAATAGGGTACTACAGAGGCTGTCGGCACCGAATTCGACGGCCGGGAATTTTGTGAGCCCGATTCCTGAGTTTGGGGCATGACACTACACTTTACGCATGAACCCTCTAGAATTCAAAAATAATATAAAAGGAATCCCCATCCGCTGGATATGTTCAGCAAAAGCAGGAAGGAAGAAAGAAAGAGAAACGTAAGAAGAAAAGAGAGAGAGAGAGAGAGAGAGAGAGAGAGAGAAGGAAAAGGAAAGAGAAAAAAAAGAAAAGAAAAAGAAAAGAATAAAAGAAAGAGAGAGGAATTGGGTGTTGTGACTCACTGAGTCATTAACTCGATCAAGTCCAAATTCAAGCCATAGTAGCAGTAGAAGGGTAAGTACATCACTCCTTAGTTGCTCACAAAGGACTATGCAAGTGTTAATCTTAACCTATAATTGTAAGATAATAAACTAAGTCAAACTGAGTTGACTCAGCAAGATGACTCAGTAAGACCAAAGCTTGATTAGACAGAGTGTAAATTATGGACCAAAAGTTATCTACACCTAATTTGATTAAATCAGGAAGATCAATTCATTACTAGTCCTAAATCTTAGCATAAGACTGATCCTAATCATGTAACTCATTAGCCTAACTTGGAAAGTCATGTTAATAATGCTAGGATTGGCATGACTACATAGATCCAACAACATCAAGAAGAAATCAAGTTTCAAAGGTGAGGGTTTATTCCTTCAAGCTTACAATAATTTAAGTTGATATGTTATTATCTCGCCCTTTTACATATTATGTTTCATGTTACTGTGAATTCTCCCTACAATTATATGTTTTACCATTAATTATTTGTCCTTCGGTATTATAGTATAATGTTGATTTCATGATATCTTTATGAATTTATACGGGGCGATGGATACAAGCTTTGCCCTTACCTTTATCAATTTATTGAGATAGCCCCTGCTACTCTTCTCTTTATTGAGTTGGCCATTATCACTCTTCTATTTATTGAGTTGACCCTTGTCACTCTCCTTATTATTGAGTTGGCCATTGCCACTCTCCTTTTGTTGAGTTACCCATTGTTATTCTCCTCTATATTATGTTGGCCATTTCCACCTTTATCTTTCTTAAGTTAACCATTGTCGCTCTTCTCTTTATTATATTCGCCTTGTGCTATTTACCTTTAAGGCTTGTGCATGTGTCTTGATATTCCAGAACCTCCATGATTCAGTTTATATTCTCTATAAGTGCAAGTAATGTGTTAAGATGTATCCTAACTAATGATTCAAATAATTTATCATGGACATAATGCACTCTAGGTAGAGGCCCTCTTGGTCGTCACGTAATTCATGAGTTTTGAGTGTGGTGCATAAATTGATGTGTGTAATTTGTAAATGCAATGTCACATCACTTCCAGGATTGGATGTTGCAAATAGTCGCTCCATGAACAAATTGTGTCACGTAATTCATCCGACTCATGTGTTGTGTGCCTTAAGGTGTTCATGTAAATCCATGGTAGCGTCCGATATGCCGGTGAATCTCCGTAGTATAAGAATGCGGGGTGATCCGGGTTTTTTATAAATCGTATTCCACATTGTGATGATCACTACGTATGATGAGCCCCACATACTTTGCTAGGCATGCATCTCATTTAGGTTGTTTGCGCAGTCTAATATCCTCGTATTAGTGGACTACGGGACATATCAGAACCCTTACATTACTTTTATGAATCTCATAAATTATTATTAATCTTAAAAGCTAACCATCACTATGAGTAGGGCGTAGACCCTGTCCAACCGTATAAATGATGCAGGTAATGTACAAATTGAAGACCTAGAGGATCATCTCCTTGTGGAAGATTATGCTAAAAGAATAAGAAGATAGTTTTATGAAATTAATTTTATACTTCCACTGCGAACTCGATAAATGTAATAACAACCTCCATCGAGAGGGAATTTGATTATTCTTTTACTCTGATGAAATAATCAATACAATCGATTTTATTCTTGGGAATGTCACCTTTATGAATGTATCTAGATGTGATCCAAATGGAAAAAAAAGGTACGATTTTTAAAAGAATCTAATTCTCGTGAAATGACAAACAGGGGTGGCCCACCAAATCGACTCCCTCCATCGATTCTTATACGTCGTGTTGGCCTATGAGCCCAAATATAAAGTAAATCAAGACCTTACATATACTTAAGAAATTCTCCTAGCTAGTGTTAAAATGAACTTAATCTCAATTAGTGGTCCATGCTTAATGATTAGGGACCAATTTTGGAGAAAATGTGTAGTCAAGATAGGTAAACGATTGTGTAAATTTTGGTAGTTGATCGATGGTGGAAAAGGCCTATATATGAAATTTCACCTTTCGCATTAAAAGGAAGGAATTGGCCTTCCTGTCCAATGGTATAGGATCATAGATCAAGGTCGAAATTTCGTATGATGTCGTAGTCATGTGAGGCAAAAGTGTAGTCTAAATTTGAGTTTCGATGGATGATAGGAAGTGGTTGGATTTGAAGATCTAGATTTATAAGGAGTTAATAAGCCTCGAAAGAATAACTTCAAACCTAAGGAAAGGCCTACCAAAGTGAGGTCTTCATATTTCACACTTGGTATATGTGATGGGAAATTCAATTCCTTCATTTGAAGGGAAATATCCAACTACGACTACCCACGAGGTTTCTTCACTTAATAGACACCAAAATCAACGATTAAGGGCTGATCTGTCAATTAGGTCACTTTTACAATGATCTAAGGACTGAAATTTGATATGTATACTTAATTTATGATATATAGGCATGGTATAAAATTTTACATGAAACGGATCTTGGAAATTATGTGATCTAGAATTTAGGGGCTAGGTTAATGGTATTTTCATAATTATTATTGATCTAAGAGTTTTGTGAAATATAATGGTTCTAAATGGTTCTATGCCCATTTATAAATAATTCTTATAACAGAACTTATATCTAGATCATTATGAATAAAGAGTTACTCACTGATTTAGTCAAGGGAAGGTACATATATCAGACCACATGATCAACGGTCGGATGACTTGATTTATGGATGAAGATCATTCTTAATCGGTCGGATTCACGTTGGAGGATGGATGTAGGGTTAGATTAGCTAAATTGGTACTATACGCATATATATAATAGGTTAAATTCATGGTAACACTTGGGGACTTTCAATACTCAGGTATTGAAAAGTTCGGAGTGTTATAATCTACCCCTTAAACAAAATTTCGTCCCTAAAATTTATTTCTTTGTTCCACTTGCACTAATCTGTTATGTTTAGTATTTTACTTTAACCCTCGTGAGGTGGATGTACATGTATAGGCGTGAGTGTAATTGGCTATGTGGAAATCGGGACGCTACAATCTAAGCCCCTTAAATAAAAATCTCAACCCTGAGATTTAGTAATTGGATTAACCCACTTATGCCTTCCCTGATTATGGTTCCATTCGCTGGGATTTGAACCCGAGTCGTCTGGATGAAAGCCAGACATCCTAATTAGACTAAACAACAGTGGGAATGAAATTTTAGAGGAAGGTTGATGGAGACCTAAGTAATCTATTGAGAAATTTTCTAGAATTTCCTGGCATACCTTTTCTCTGTAAATAGTAGAGGTTTCACAACATGTTGAAATGTAAATTCTGGAATAATCAAGGAATCTCTATTTCTATAAGGGAAACTTATTCTTGTTGATTGTTACTTTATTTAAGGATGACTTTTAGTTTAAAATAAGTTTATTCAGAGTTTTGGGGATTTATTACGGGGTACCTAGATTCACAGTTTTTAGATTCCACATCTAACTTAACATTTTCAATGGAAAACCTGAATATGGGTTTTTAATTCATCAACTCCCTAGTTTCTTTGGGAATTCAATTGAGTCTATGTATTTAACTCATCATGTCCTAATCGTGTAAAGCTTATGGTGGTCCACTCCCTCAGGCCCAGTTAATCTCAATCTCATGCTATGATACCAATTGTAACATCTCGAATTTTCATGGTTAAAGTTTGTACTCGTGCCTGAGAACATTGTGTGTTATTAATGTATAAATTGGATGTTGTAAAAATTGAACCTTATTTTTTTTCCATTTGGATCACATCTCGATACATTCATGAAGGTAACATTCACGAGAATAAAATCGACCGTATTGATTATTTCATCAGAGAAAAAGAATAATCAAATGCCCTCTTAATGAGAGCTTATTACATTTATCAAGTTTGCAGCGGAAGTATAAAACTAAATTCATAAAACTATCTTCTTATTCTTTCAGTATAATCTTTCATAGGGAGATGGTCTCTAAGTCTTCAATCTGTACATCACCTGCATCATCTGTATGGTTGGAAAGGGTCAATGCTCTACTCATAGTGATGGTCATCCTTTAAGATTAACAGTAATTCAAGATATTCATAAAAGCAATGTAAAGGTTCTGATACATCTTATACTCCACATTACAAGAGGTATCAATATGCATAAGCAGTCTACATAAGATGCATGCCTAGCAAAATATATGTAGCTCATCACACTTAGTGATCGCCACAATATGGAATATGATTAGAGTTATCTAACTCGCCTCGCATCCTATACCACGGAGATTCGCTGACGTGTCCCACATTTAACATAGTTTTATGTGGTTACCCCGAGACAAACACAACACATTACTGGATGAATTACGCGACACGATTTGTTTAGGGAGCGATTATTTGCGACATCCAATCTCGAAAGTAATGTAACACGCATTGCGAAATACTTACATCGATTTGTGCACCACTACCCCTAAAACATGGAATTACATATCACCCTAGGGGCTACTACCGAAAACGCGTTACGTCCACGATATATATTCAATCGCTAGAAGAGGGATTCTAACATAATACTTACACCAAAGAGAGAAATCCATTAAATTATGGGAGTTTAAGAATATCAAGACACATGCTCAAGCTTTAAAGATAAATAACACAAGCCCAATAACATAAACAGAAGAGTAACAATGGCCAACTCAGCAAAGATAAAATTGGTAATGACCAACGTAATAAAGAGGAGAGTAGCAATGACTAACTCAACAAAAAGAAGAGTGGCAAATGCCAACTCAATAAAGAGATGAGTAGCAAGGGCTAACTCAACAAAATTGGTAAAGGCAAAGGCAAGGGCAAGGCTTGTATCCATTACCCCACATAAATTCATAAAGAACACTTGTAATCAATATTAAACTGTAACAAAAAATGGCAAATATAAATCATATATATAATTGCAGGAAGAATTCATAATGGCATAAAGACATGTAAAAGGCAAGACAAATATAATAACTTAAATTAATGTAAGCTTAAAGGATAAAACTTCACCTTGAGTTCATTAGGTCGGCTATAAGGTTTAGAGGATTAGGGAAATCTTAGGATCAGAATCCGTTCTCTCATCCTAACTTACACGAAGCGGAAGCTCAAGATTAGAGTTTAGTTTACTACAACAGCAGGTTTAGTGTTGGTGGAGGGTGTGGTTTATATCCCACCTCCATTATTACAAAGGGGCAGGAAGAGTAGAGAAAAGAGAAGGACAGAGGGGAGAGATTTGCTGAACCTAGATCTTCCTTGACCAGCAGATGATGCGCGCCGGCTCGTTTTCTTCCTCCCTTTCTTCCTTTCTCCTTTTCTTCTATGCCGCATTGCCCTCCGACTGAGGTATTTATATACCTCTTGAGAGGCCTCGAATCTTCTTGCGTAAGAGGTTGTTTGGGTCGGTCATGATGCGCAAGAGAAGGCCTTTCGCGACATCGCTCCCTTTCCCATCTAACCAACTTTCGTGATCAAGTCTTGCGCATTAGCCTGACTTGATCTTTGTCATCAGGCCCATTGATTCTCTTTGACATTCATTGTAGCTTGTCCTCGAGATATCTGATCAGTGTTCTTAAGGGTTAGGTGTTCACTCCCCAAGTATAGGGTTGTGATGTAGTAATAAACTCGGTGAGACCGAGGTCGAATCCACAGGGACTAAAACCAGTATGTAGTCTGAAAATAACCGGAACTAGAACTAAACTAAGATGAAATCTAAATCGAATGAAATTTAGGGAATAATGTTGAAATAATTATCTAAAATTTATAGAAATCAAAGGTATGAAACTAAGGATTCAGAGGATCCACTTGTAGAGATCAGGGAGATCTTATGCCTACTTCAAGAACTCAACTGAACTTAGAGTCTCATCTTCATCCAGTTAAAGAGTGTAATCGTGGAAATCAAGACTGAACTTCCATTGATATAGTTTTCAAGAGATGAAAGGTATATGAATTTAGAATGGATTCCATCACCAAACCATGCCCAGGAGACAAAGTAAACAACAAAATTAAACTAATTACCAACCAATCAGCAATGTATGAAGGTTAGGAAGGGTACCGTCATCCGAACATGCCCAGGAGACGATGGTGAACAACAGGGCTTCCTGACGTCATAAACATAAAAAGGAAAGGAACATGCTTAAAGCTACCGCAGACCCATTGTAATTTTAGTCACAACAGACCATTAAACACTAAAAACATCCCCTTAATTAAACTCAAATCAACATCAATTCAGTCTAAACAAAAGGCACAAGCAAAAATCTCCCATCAAGCTACAAGCTTCACCTCTTAGCCCTAGCTAAGAGGTTTAGCCTAGCAACATGATTAGGCTAGATCCCTTAAACAAAAATAAAATAAAGAAAAAGAAAAATAGAAAGAAAAAGGAAAACAACTCTACTCTCTATCTGCTCCTAACGTCCCAGCCATGGATGCCAAGATTGAATATACTTCACGTTCTCTCTCCTTCTTTCTTATAGGATTAGGAAGACCCTGGAATGCTGGAGGTCGGTGGAAATTTACGCACAAGGAGGCGGTGCATAAGAGAGTAGGTGAAAATCTATTTTCGCAGCTCCTTCCGCACGTGCAGCCAAGAAACAGCGTCCCAACTCCCCTCTTTCCTTGCTTTCTTTCCAAAAGATCAATGTCCTTTGGGAGGATTTTGGCTGGCCTACACGATGGACGGTCTGGATTGTCGAATCGATCAGAGACGGTGGGGCCCAAAATCCCAGATTTTTCACTTTTCACGGACGCAGGCTCTGTTCGCAAGTGCTACACTTAGTTCTCGGTGGAGAACTCTTAAGTTGTTTTTTTTAAAATCTACACCGTCCATTAGATTCATCTCGAAAAGCCAATTGGAATTGACTAGTTTTCGGTTGGATTTGGTGTGTCCCACGTGGTTTTCTGCTCTGCGGTCTGTCTTGCGTTTGGATTGTTAAAAACTGATCTATGCTGTCATTTGAAATATCGCCACCTAGACCTGAGTGAGAGGGGATATGTGAGTCTAATGGACGGTCTGGATCAGACCTTTGATGCACGATGGTGGCCCACAAGACCTAACCAATGGTTCTGTTCATAGCAACAGAGAACAGCTATTGCCGTTTTTGAATTTTTTGGTCAAGAGACGGTTTGACCATCTCTGTGTAGCCGTGCGCGGCTAGTGCACTCATGCATTATGCACACCTAACTCAGGTGGGGTCTGTTGTGATGTTTACGAGAAATCCAATCCCATTCATTTTGTTTCCCCATTTAAGGCATTGAGTCCAAAATTGAGGCATATCAAGAGACCAGGTGGGCCCCAAATCGATAATTAATGGGCTGATCTGACCGTTGGACCACTTACACACGGATTCAATGGCTGAAATTCGACTTATATGGTTAATTTAGGGTCCTCAGGATACATATGAAGTTTCGAACCGAACGGATGGTGAGAACCCTGTGATCTTGCATTCTAGATGATTTTTAGGTCCATTTAACGTGAATGACGTTATTTTCTCAGATCTCTGGTGTGTAAATTCTTCGAACTCGGTCCCCCTTGATGATTTATGAGCGTCAAATCCATGCGTTTAGCATCTTTTTCAGTCTACGCTTATAAATCCACCTTGTAACATAAACATGATTAAAACAGGCCGTTAAACAGTATCAAATTCGTAAAATCAGGTAATTAGGATCACTTAAGTTGTAACTAATGCTGTCAGTTTACTTGGTACCAGTGTGCCCTGTTTCTGATAGAATTCCTTGCTGTCACTCTTTCCAATCCCCAATCCCGATCACCTTCCGAATGGTCCGGATCTGTTGTCTGATGGCCCTGAGGTCGGATGACGGAGTCCATACTCCAGGGCCTCCGCGAATTCTTCCTTCCGCAGCGGAAGTATTGGCGAGAAGGGCGGAAGTGTCGGTTTCTTTACGCAACAGAGGAAACGGAACTTTAGATTCCGGTTTCCTTGGCGTTCCAGGTTTGGGACGGACTCCCTTGAGTGCGGATTCAATGGTATAGATGGCTTATTCTGTGCGTGGATGGCCAGAGAGAACGAATGATCGTTCTTTGTTTCTTTGATCAATTCCCTGCGCACAGTCCAGTTTGTGACTGAGCTTGTGTCTTCCTGGAAGCTCATCTCTGGATGAAACGAGCTTGGGTTATATCGTTTTCGCCCTGGTTTCGATATGGATGGTTTGGATTGAGCGTCTGGTGGTCCTGGTGGGCGAAAACCTATCCGATCGAACACTGTCCGATGATTGTGCGCGAGCGGGAATCCCTCGTTTTCAAACTGTTATCAGGTCAGCGCGTTCTTGACCCAATTTCAGTTCGGGTGTTGTGCGGGCGCATCTTCCCTATGTACACCCGCGACTGTGATGTGGGATCCGTGGGTGCTTCGGAGTAAATCTACTCCGACCATTCGTTCTACCGGTTTATTTAGAGGTTATTTCTAGTACATGAGATGGGTGAAGTCTTGGATGGTCTGTTTGTCTTCCAATATACGGTGCGTGGGTTTACTTTATGTGTGCTTGCGTTAGGTGAAGGATCCTTGTGCAGTCCCGGGGAAGAATCCAGCCTGTTTACTCGACCTATTAGTTTTCGTTAGGGTACCTACTAGATTGAGGAAAACGTGTGCAAGTTCTGGGTGGCTTTGTTAGTATGTCTGCCGGTTTTATCGGCCGGTGTTGAAGCTTCCGCTTTGGTTGATTTTTACAGGCCAGTGGGGTCCACTCATGATGGTTCTTTGAGAAATTCACCCCCTTCATTGGTTTGGTAGGATCATGTTAGGCCACGGGCCAAACTATGGGGTGGATCTGAGTTTTGAATGGGCCACACCATCAATCAACGTGGGAGTGAAACTCGCTGTCACGCCGGTGTCGCTGTTATGGACAAGCATCTTTTTTCAGAATATTGTTCAAAATAGGTGGGGTTCACTGTGATGTCCATCCGAGAAATCCACTCCCTCCATCGATTCTTGTACGTTGTATTGGCCTTTAAGCCCAAATATGAAGTAGATCAGGACCTTACATACGCTTACCTAGGAAATTAGCAGGTGTTAAAATGAACTTAATCTCAATTAGCGGTCCACACTGAATGATTAAGGACCAATTTTGGAGAAAATATGTAATCAGGATAGGCAAATGATTGGGCAAAATTTGGTAGTTGATTGATGGTGGAGAAGGCCTAAATCTGAAATTTCACCTTTTGCGTTAAAAGGAAGGAATTGACTTCCACGTCCAATGGTATAGAATCATAGATCGGGGTCCAAATTTTGTATGATGTCATAGTCATATGAGACAAAGGTGTAGTCCAAGTTTAAGTTTCGATGGATGACAGGAAGTGGCTAGATCTGAAGATCTAAATTTATAACGAGTTGATAAACATCGAAAGGATAACTTCGCACATAAGGAAAGGCCTACTAAAGTAAGGTCTTCATATTTCACACTTGGTCCATATGATGGGCAATCCAAGTCGTTCATATGAAGGGAAATATCCAATTATAAGTACCCACGAAGTTTCTTCACTTGATAAACACCAAAATCAATTGTTAAGGGTTGATCTATCAATTGGGCTACTTTTACAGTGATCTAAGGGCTTAAATTCGATGTGTATGGTTAATTTATGATACATAGGTATTGTATAAAATTTTACTTGAAACGGATCATGAGAATTATGTGATTTAGAATTCAGGGGCTAGGTTAATGGCATTTTCGTAATTATTGTTGATCTAAGAGTTCTGTGAAATCTAATAGTTCTACATGGTTCTATGCCTATTTCTAAACAATTCTTACAAAAGAACCTACATCTAAATCATTATGGATAAAGAGTTATTCACCAATTTAGTTAAGGGAAGGTACATATATCAGACCACATGATCAACGGTCGGATGACTTAATTTATGGATGAATATCATTCTTAATTGGTTAGATTCACATTGCAGGAAGGATGTAGGGTTAGGTTAGCTAGATTGGTACTGTACACGTGTAAATAATATGTTAAATTTGTGGTAATACTCAAAGATTTTCAATACTCGGGTATTGAAAAGTTCGGAGTGTTATCGAAGATGACATAAATGTTAACGTGGCTAACCTCACAAGGAAAATAGAGGGCATGAAACTTAAGAAGGATAAGGCTAAGGAAGTTGTTTGCGGTATATGTGCTTGCAACATACATACAATTGAAAATTGTCCAACCATACCTACATCTCAAGAAGTATTGAATGAGCAATCGAATGCCATGAATAATTACTTATCCACCTTAAAAGATGAAAATAACCAGTTAAAAAAACAGTGAGATCGATAAAAAAAAAGTCATGAAAAGACTGAAAAAGAATGAAAAATCTGAAAAGAATAAAGATGAGAAAACTGAATGAATAAAAAGAGACCGTCAATATAAAATCAAAAACTGGAAGAAGAAGAAGGGGAGAAGTTCATAATCAACACTTGATGATTCAATTAATCTAAAGTGATGAGCATGGTTAATGAAATAATAGTACTTTTATGGAAAGTAAGTTGATTTTTACTGAGCACATTGAAAAACTTGATATATGAACTTATGCTATGATTTAATCGACAAAGAACCTATTTAATGGATTGCTTATATGATTCGGCTTTAGGTTTTCAAAATCCCACTTTCTCGTCTTAATGCTACTCATATATACTTGATTGCACAAAGGATTGATTTTTAAAAGAGGGTTTGAACATGGAGAATTGAGACTTACTTCACGCATGTTTTTGCTCGGGACTAGCAAAATGCTGGTTGGGGAGTGTGTTGAGTGTCAAATATTATATATTTTCCTCTACTTATATCTTGGTTTTATGAACATGATAAGGCTTAATGGTATATTTTATACATGTTTGTGTTACAAGATGAATATGAGAGCTTAGATTGAAAAGAATGATAAAAGCATGGATTTAATGCAAGAATCACTAAGGCAAAAGATGAATCTTAAGAGACCAAGAATGAAAAATTCATATGCTAAAGATCCAAGGAAATCAAGTACAAAGGATGAAGAAAGGACTTGAAAGAATGTAGAATTCGCAGCAAGAAAACAAGACATTTCGGTCCGACTTGAGCTAACTTCGGTCCAACCAAAATCGCAGAAAACAGTCCAGCAAGAAAATAAGATAATTTGGTCCAACTTCTGCCAACTTTGGTCCGACCGAAGCTTTGGTTGGAGATTTTGGTTGGAGTCGGTTTGACCTAAATTTGACAGATTTTTTGCAAAAGATTTTTTAGCATCAACTTCGGTTCGACCGTAGTCAACTTCGTTCTGACCAAAATTACGTAGAATTGTGAAGTGAGAAAGTGCGATTTTCAACCTTAATTTATTCCAACCAAAGCGCAATGCGGGACTTATGCGGAGTGCATAAATTCAAGATGATTTCTAGAAATTTCAAGGAGTTGTATAAATGGGGCTTCACAACTATAAATGGGAGTACCTAGGATGTTCCTAGGCATCTTATAGGGTTTAAGCAGTCGAGCAAAAGGGTGGAAAGCTGCCGCCAAGTTTTTTTCTTCTTCTTCTGTAGTTATTTTTATGCTTTCTTTAAGAGATTTTGGTTCAATCTTGTCTATGGTTAACTAAATCTCTTAGCTAGGGCTAAGAGGTGAAGCTTGTAGCGTGTTTAGATGTTTATCTTGCTTTGATTTTTGTTTATATTGAACTTCATTGATTTCTAGTTTGATTTTAAGGAATATTTTCAGTTTTCCATGGTTTATTGTGACTGAAATTACAACAAAGCCTACGATAGCTTTGAATATCTTCTTTTCCATTTGAGATTGTGGGATTGGTAGATCTTGTTGTTCACCATCGTCCCATGGGCATGGTAGGGTAAGGGAATCCCTCCCAATCTTCACAATTCTCCTTCATTAAGGCTAGATCAACGAGAAGTTTAGAGATTTGATCATCTCTCTTTCCAATTGGATAAGATAAGACTCTGATTCCAATTGGATCTCTTGAATCAAGTAAGGTGGCATCTTAATAGCTACATGTGGATCCTTGGCACCCTTGTTCCCACCTTTAAATTCCCAAGTTTCAATTACATCATTCACAATTACTCTCTCCAATATTTCATATTTAGATTTAGATATTCTTCTAGCTCCAATTCTAGTTACTTTCAGAAACGTACAAGATTAGTCCCTGTGGATTCGACCTTGGTCTCACCGAGATTATTACTACATCTCAACCCTACACTTGGGGTTGTGAACACTTTCATCTGCAAAGAAGGATTCTGCCTCTTTATATGGTCTTTCATCAACCATTACTTAATACTGGATCCCCTTTTACAGTATTTGAAGAACGGATGTAGAGTAGACGATATGATACCATATGCATGTCCACGATCTTTTCGAGGAGGCGATTGTATGTCGTTACTGCATTGTACGTCGTTAATTCTCCTACTTCCAACGTCAGTGTGATTTTCCCTACTACTCATTGTCCATCTTGATTAAAGCCCTGTATCATCATTCCACTAAGGTGTAAGTGAGAGCGGTGATATACAAGCTCGTTCAACACTATTAATGGCAACAGATTCACTAAAGATCCATTGTCCAACATTATTCGCTTAACTTGCTTATCGCGAATGTGACCAACAATCATTAATAGTCTATTATGTTATCGTCGCAAGTCAGGTCGTCATCGGAGAATGTCAAAACAGACATACAATCATTTCATGCTTCTAGCTTTGGGTTCTCCATCTCAACAAGCAATGCTTTTTTTATGTTATTATTAGACATAGCTTGAATTAGGGTTTGTCTGACATCTTTTGATAATCGTAGCGCATCATTTATGCTTAGTTAGATTGGGATGTTTTCAACTGATTCACTACATGATAAGTTACATTTTCATCTTTATTTATTTCTCTTTTTTCGTTACCGAAATGTGTTCTAGATGTTTCTACTTGTACTGCTTCGAATCCCTGTTTCTAGAGGGGACTTGTCACCCTTTTTCTTGAACGCGGCATAATCATTGTCGCCTTGCTTACATCATCTGAATGTTTGATGGTATTCGTGTTACAACTTTCTTTCTTTTTGGATTCTATCTTTTCGCATGCGGTCTCTTAGGCAGACAGTATGTTCATTGTTGCTTTTTTGTTTCTTTCTTTCTCTTTCCCCATCACGATTTCACCTCTGTTTATCATCCTTTACAATATGCTCTTTAGTGTAAAATAATTTTTGCGGGGTGTCCCAATATGCGATGATAGTGGCAATAGTTCTTTTCTTTTATTTTTCGGCCTCTTCAGGATGTTTAGAGGGAGGCAATTCTATGTTCTGGCGATCAACAATTGATTCATCATGGGAACGACGTCCTCCCTTTCAAATGTGTACCCTTCATGAGAATCGAATGGTCTGGGTCTTTTATCACCAGCGCGTCCTCTGTAGCGGTCAGTATCTTCTCTTCTTTCTGTTCTTTGTCAATCGCGAGGAATGTCATTTTTCTTTTCTTGGTCAACTACATTTGCCATCAATCTGTTCTGTTCTCTTCTACCTGTCTCACTTTGAAATGCCGGCATTTTCCTGATCATCAATCCCAGTGCATGCTCCTTCGTAGCAAGATCGCGGAAGTTCTTATTTTAGCACTTGTGAGGCCGAATGTTGTCCTTGTTTCCATGGAATTTAGACGCATATTCACTTATTCTTTTTCTTTTGGAACTTGTCTGCATGATGCCCCCAGGGTTTTCCATCAGTCAATTAAATTTTCTATTGGCTCATTCTCCCTTTGCCGCATAGAAGCTAACTCGGTGATGCTAACATCTCAATCAAACGAGATGAAGTTAGACATGAATGCATCTTGCATCTATTCTCAAGTTCATATAGATTCGGGAGCTAGGCTCAAATACTACCGGAATGCCTTTCCTGTCAATGAAGAGCCAAACAATCATAAACAATGCTGTGAAACTGTAGAAAAGCTATCGTAATAAAATGCATGAGGTGTTCTTCTGGAGATCCGTCTCGCTCCTTTGAATTTCTGAAAGTCTGAGTGTTTGAAATTGGTAGGGAACGACAAGTCCTTTACTTCTATGGGGTACGATGTTCTAAATCGAAATCTTCCCAGATGCTCGCGTTCTCTTTCAGTCCTGAAGACTTTCGTATCACGTGCCACATTTCATCTTGCGTTATTGCTCTCGTTGCGGAATTTTATGCCCCAAACTCAGGAACCGGGCTCACAAAATTTCCGATCACTGAATTCGGTGATGGCAGCTTCCATAGTACCCCATTCGTGGCTCCCAGCGCTCATACGCCAGATTTCGGTCCTGGGATCCTACAAAGAGGATTTTCAATATGATTTTTTAAAAAAGAAGCATAACCACAAGTGTACCAAATCACAAGAACAACATCATCACCATATACCCACTAATATAAACATTATATTACAGTACTAAAAGAGAAATACATAAATAACAAAATCTCCAAAGTGATCTGCCACAAGCTCCTGCCTCAATGCTACTGCAATCTAATGCCACATGCACGTAACGGTCGTGTATAAACTTACTAAGAAGCTCAGAGGGTGGTGCATGTGTGTACAATGTATGTGTCAAATATACAATATCAGAGTAAGCAGAAATACTGTCAATCCATAAATCGCACAATAATAGAGTAAGCGGAAATACTAACAAGTCCATAGATACCATCAGCATTATCCAGACTATGTGATGTAAAGACATAATAGCCAGATGTCATATGCTGAGGATACAATATGAGAATCCTGATGGGTCCACGAATACCAACGGCCTTATATAGGCCACGTAATGAAGAAGTATAATAAACCAAATGCCATATGCTGAGGATGCAATGCATAAGAAACGACAAAGCTAGAGTGTGTAGTCGGGATGATAATACGTGGTGTTATAAGTTGTGGGGTCCATCATAAGGGACTTCTATCTAAACCAGTCTCATACCTAAATTTGCATAGCCAGACTTATTGTGGTAAACTCTTGATCTCAGGTTGGTCGCGCGTCCAACTAAAATCCTGGCCATTGCGAAGGTACACATAATGATTTAGTTACGTACCACCAGCCCAAGTGGATAGTGAATGAATGAATGAATGAGTCAAGTGCTGAGTATGCAACTCCTGCTTAGCAAGTCTACATATGACCACCACAACGCTTTTGATGAGGGACAAGGTTCTGCCTCACTGTATGCATAATAGCCTACTAACCACCAGTAGCTCGCCCAAGCCCTTAGGCCTCGCCCACATAAGCATCCGTCCATGTGTGCTCACCCAAGTGTGCAACAGTGACAGGGTGGCACAATAATAGTACTGTACATCTCTAGGATATCATCGGGGTCTAGTACACTCCATACTAGCTACCGCCTCCCTAGCTGTACAACCCAGCGAGTGGAAAAGATCCCACTATCCGCCCGACCAGTAGTCTGTCAATACCTACCTGGCTCGTCGATAGTGGACCCATTTGTGAACTGGTCAAACTCAACTTAGCTTATAGCCTCCTCACTCGAGCAAATAAGGCCACACCCCCTTCACTACTGACCATGACATAGTAGGAGACGTCGCATATTGGTATTTGGTACTCGTGCACTCATATATCTACTTGTTCTAGACGTTAGAGCATCCCTGCTACCAAGGGGTTTAGGGACGGACATATTAAATGCCCATTTGCTAGAACCAAATATTTTCAGTGTCCCAACTAGCCATCCACGATATACTTGTGGAAGTCATGACCCTGATGTCGTTAGGGCATACAGTGATCATGCAACACAAATGCGAGATGCATGAGTCATACTATCTAGGCATGCATCAAACCTGCGCGTACCGTGCGCTCATGTGGTGTCACTTCATCTCATAAGGAGTCCCATAATAAACCTGCCCAACGGCACATGCTATGTCAGTCACTCCTCATAACAAGCATACATATGATGCGTATGGGCATGTATTATGATGTAATAAAGTACATAGGCATGATTATCTAATAAGGTAGACAACAATAATCCACAATCGTCCTTCACCGGTATGTCACATACCAAGAGTATAAACTAAACAACATGCTCTTTCTACAACTATAGGAGTCCATGCGGCATGTCCCATGTTATACTAACGTCAGCCTTCAAAGGTACTAATATATCATATATTCCAATACGGAGTCTACTGGAAGGATAGCAGATCTTGCCCATACATCGAGATAAGCTCTATATAGTGGATATACCAAACCTGATACTACATATTCTTCCATCTACGGCAAGGGGTGATGATGTACTCATCCTACAAACAATGGATGACTTAGATAACATACTAATGTCAAGGATGGGCCTCACACTCGTCCCAAAAGGGGTAACTGGATGGTGTGGATGATATATACATAATATTCAAGTCCTACCAATCAGTTATGAGGGTAGAACACATCATGAGGCGAGTCAAGCGGGTGTACAACAAGGAGAGTTAAGAGGATGAATCTAAGTACAACAAGTGGGTTTCCTCACCCTCTCTATCATGTAATAACTAGGCTCCCCTATAGGGGCCCAATATAAATATAAGGTGGGCTTTGGTGGGGTCCATACATCGAGGACCATATGTCCTTCCAAATAATTTAGGTAGCCCATTCAACGTCTAAGTGGGCCTCAGGTTTGGTCTTTAAACTTGGGTAAACGCATGTACCTAGGTGGGCCACATTTCCAATGGGGGGCAGTATGAATACAAGATGGGCTCAAAGGTCTGGGTAGTCCTTCAGGGTGAGGTAAAAAGCAACAGCATCAATGGGGGCCCAACGGTTTGGGTTAGCCCACTAAGGAAAGATGGGAAATTACTATCATTGATTGGGGCCCAATGATTTAGGTTAGCCCACTAAGGCTAAATAGGTAACACTATGGGGGCCCAATATATGAGAATGGGCCTAACAAAGGGCTCTAGGGAGGCTTATAATGTGGACATTTAACCATCGTTACTCCCTAGAGAGGGACCCATTAAGAAATCTAATGAACAATGGGGCCCATGACCCAAATACTACTCAGGAACAAGAATGGGCATCACACTTAACATTTCATACATCATTGTGGGCCTCAAGAAATAGCTCATGGCCCACATACATCAAGATGGGCTATATATATGGGCAGCCCATGGCCTAGAAATATCATAGCCAAAGGGAACATACATTATGGTGGGATCACAATTGGGCCTCATCACATAGGTCTCATATGCACCACAATGAGCCTCATCACAAAGGGCCTCATACACATCACATTGGGCCTCACACAAGGGCCTCATATACATCACAATGGGCCTTATCACATGGGCCTCATATACATCACAATGGGCCTCACATAAGGGCCTCATATACATCATAATAGGCCTCACACAAGGGCCTCATATACATCACAATGGACCTACTAGGCCGTTGGACGACGCGACTATAATACATAATCATGTAGGTCACACGTCCCACGAACGATGTGAATAAAACATACATCATGTGGGTCACATGTCTCACGGACAATGTGAATAAAACATACATCATGTGGGTCATACGTCCCATAGACAGGGTAATAAAACATACATCATGTGGGTCACATGTCCCACGAACAGTGTGAATAAAACATACATCATGTGGGGTCCACGACCCATGGACGGTGTGGACAGAAACATACATCACGACTAATCCAGTCCATGTCCAGGGATTGGACGGCGTGGAATAAAACACATACATCATGCTGGTCTAAGTAATGGACAGTGTTGATAAAACACTTACATCACGAGGGCTCCACGTCCAGTGGACTGGACGTGGATGAAACACGTACATCATGGTAGGCCCCACGTCTAGGAACCTGGACGGTGTGGTTGAAACACGTACACCATGGTGATCCCCTTAGATGGACGGTGTAGATATAATACATATCTCAGGTGGGTCCCACCATCCACAGATGGACGGTGAGGATAAAACACATATCTCAGGTGGGTCCCACCGTCCACAGATGGCCCACCAGTAGTTGGAAGACCAGCTGATATCTGGATTTCTCTTCCATCTAGCGTCCAAGCTTATGGCCTTCGCAATCTGGATGGATGGTGTGGATTTCAACACTTACATCATGTGGTCCCACCATCCTATAGATGGTGGACGGTGTTAATAAAACCCTTACATCATGTGTGCCTTAGCACCGTCCCTTGCTTCTTCTTTTTTTTTTTTTTTTCTAAAGAAATTCCAGCAATTTCTATATATGATGATTAACGGATCATAGATTTACAGAAATTTCAGGTTGCCCAGAACAAAAAGAAACTGGGGCAGCCTATCGTGAGAAAAAGAAAACTGCACTAAGACTACAGATTTCTCGTCGAACCTAAGTCCACCTTGTCCAGAAAGATGAGACCTTTAGTGTGAGGGGGAAGGTCCGCCAGGGTGCAAGAGAAAAATGAGGTTTGAGTTCCTCTACCCAACCTACCCATGGTGTCCGCGGGGGTGTTACCTTCCCTCAACGTGTGCGAAAAGATCACATGGGTAGAGGATACTAAGTCTCAGATTCTGGCGAGCCAGGAGAACCATTTCCAGCCTGGGGATGCAGAGCCAGAGAGGAAGCTGATGACTAATTTGAGTTCGATTCAAGAATGATCTGCTGATACGCTCTCAAGAGTCCTAAGCGTAAACCGCCATGGATGGCTCTGAGCTCCGCATGGGTGTTGGAGGTCATCCCATAGCCTTCCATAAAGGTAAAAAGAAAGCCACCAGAACTGTCTTTGCAAAGTCCCCCACCTCCTAAAAGACCCGAGTTCCCAAGTGACGACCCATCGACGGTGTGGGAGCAACACATACATCAGCAAGTGGGTGGGGACGATGGAGATAAAATGAGATAAAATACATGAGCCAAGTGGGTCCACATGATGGACTGGTGGCGCATATAATACATCAAGGTGGGTCCACGAGAGTGGCCCACTAGCCCCAAATCAAACTGATATCTATATTTTCCTTACATCCAGGCCCGTCCAAACGGACTGCTAGGTGGTCCTGTCCACAGAACGGTGTGGATAATACACACCATGGTTGCTTGCTGGGCTGCTGCCCCTGGATGGTCTGGATACAATACATCATCAAGGTGAGCCATCAATAGGGAGAGAGAGAGAGAGAGAGAGAGAGAGAGTCGAGTGGTGAAGGGAGCTCTGCCATTATGAGCTCCCTTGAGCTATATTACATATATCAGATGGGTCTCAAAACATATGGGCCCTTCAAAAATGGAATCAGGGTAGGGATACCATCCCCACCACAAACTTAAGGTCTAATGACCTCTTACAATGAAAATCAAGATAAACTTCATGATGAGGTCCATGGAGAATGGCCCCATCATAGGATAAACATATGAATCATGATGGGCCATCAGCCACACCTAGGGTCCAAAGTGAGATCCATACCATCAATCGGTAGGCCCCACTTGGCCCATGCATCAAAATCAATGATCTAAACCTATAAGCACCCATCTATTACGCTTCTTCTTGGCTCCTTAGAATCCCTAGCTCCTAAGCTTCCTCTTTGATGGAGGATGATAAAAATTGAAGGGTTGGATTAAGAGTTTTGGGGCTAGGAAGTGGGCTACACACTTGGCTCTTTTTTCTCTCCTTAGAGCTTGGAAATGGTAGAGAACGAGATAGGATGGAGTGAAATGAGAGAGGAGTGGGGTTGTGTAAGAGGGATGGGATGAGAGGAATGGGTGTGTAAGAGAGTGATAGGTGCTATGCCTTGTTGGTAAGAGAGTGATGGGCTAGGTATGGGTTGTACTTGATTGATTGATATGATAGGTTAGGTAGAGATTCCCTCGGAATTCGTAATGTGTGGCGTTTCCTCGAGATATACGTGGACCCACAACTCCTAACTTGGGTATCACATCGATGCGCAAGATGCGGTGTTGGAATGGCGGCGACGACACGGTCACTATAGTACAAGTTTTGAGTTGACTCAGATCTATGGGATGCGACTTAAGGTCGCACATAAATACTAACTATAGGTCGCGGGTCACCGAAATTCAACCGGGAGGACCGCGGGATCCTATGGAACGGAATGGTCACTAGGACATAGGCTTGACATAGGAGCCGATCCATATGACCTTGCTCTCGGCAGTTGTGAGCCTTCGGGCCGCTGTTCATGTCCATTCATGGTAGCCATCATGGGAGGGGTCACAATCTAAGCCACATTGTGCGCAAGGGTGGCTAACACTTCTTGGAGGTTCCCACATTCCTCCATTAGTGTTCTTTGTGCCTGTGCCATTTCGACCATACGCTCATTAATAGTCGGCAATGGATTCTGACTTGTTCTTGCCACACATACGACGACATTTCTACTTCTCGACAGAGCTGTTACTGGAGTGGGACAAGAGTATGCCGGAATGAGAGGACTTGACGAGAGAGGACTCCCACTGAATTCTTTAATACTTTTGCGGGATTCAGACGATCTTGACATGGTTTGCGAAGGTGTTGTTTGTGGAGATGTGGTGAATTTTACGATGTATGATTCATATTCTGTAGGCAATTGTCCTTTTTCTTTCCTAGTCTAACGGATATACGTAATAGGAAGGGCTAGGAAGTCTTGTAATGTGAAAGAGCAAGGGGACTTTCCAGGGTACAATGTCGGCAGAGCAAGCGCTGGGTTTCGTTTTGCAGCATTTCGTGTTATCAGTCCCCTGATAATTTTCGATGGGGCTGGTTTGATAGCGAACGGGTTCGAGGTTTCGATCTTCATTGAGATACGACAACCCATTTTTCACCGTTGTCCTGCGCTAACGGTGATACAGAGATCACTCTGATAGTAGCTTGTGACATATCTTTTTTAGTCAGAATCGGTAGACTCTTTTGGCTTGGAGACTGATTACAAGCATATTCTACAACGAACCCAATCAGCATGAAGTATAATATTGTCTTACTTGTTAAAGTTGCCATTGTGATTTGACTGAAAATGTAGTTTTGTCAAAAGACCACGTGATATATTGTCAGTAAGAATTTGAATAAATTTTTACTTTACTTTGGAAATGAAGGGGAAGATGTTCTCATTGAGAGTCGCCATTTAGGCGTCGGTATGATGCCAAACAGTGATAAAAGTCCTCTTGAAAATTTCAAAGTTTATATTGAATAAGAAATAATTCCCCAGCAAAGTTGCCATTTTGTTTCAACAAGAAATGAATGTATTTGATTTGGGGGATTATCTTATTCAATAATAACAAATAAAGAGTGAGAGAACAATCATCGCAAAGTATTTTATTCATTCTGAGTTCATTTACATCCTCATTTATCCCTTGATTCCAAAATAAAATATAAAACTTTAAGTATAAGTTATATGGAATAGTTCGAATAGTAATTTGGCAGCATTTCAGCTTACGATGCATTCATCTTAATGAGAGAAGTGTTGTGTGGATTTGAACATCTTCCATTCTCTCTTTTAGCTTGTCTAGAATAACAGCTTTTATGAGGGAATGATTGGATTCCGAGAAAGATTGCATAACGTTCAGAAAATCCAGCAGCATCTAGGCTATGCACATCATTTTCGTGCAACAGAGTCCCTGTTACACGGGCCGGTACAACAGGACTTTGTTGTGCGGTCCAACGTAATAGGCCTTTGGCCATCTACTCCTTGCTTCTTCTTTCTTCTCCTTCTCCAAATACTTCTCAGGGGTACTTGGAGGTCTTCTTTGAGAGCTCTGATTTCTTGTGTGTCTCAAGTGAAGGAGCAGTGGGGTATTTATAAACCTCCACACATGTAGGACGTTGAATCTTGTGCCATGGGGCCCACTATTTGCAATACTTTCATTGCGCGGCGCGCAATGAATCTTTGATACATTCTGTGTTGCGCGGACCCACGCAACACATCTTTGTTGCACGTCACACACAACATAACTTGTTTGAAACATAATCTTCTTTGCATTCATTCTTCTTTTCCTTTTTCTTTCTTCTTTTATTATTTCTTTCGCAAATTTTTCATACTCCAACAAGTACATGCATCTGGGTGAGCCCCATCTAGTTGGGCCACACCAACACGAGCATTTAGTCCAAAATACAATGAAACATCAAGAAGGGCTGCGCCATGAAGGCTGACTGGCTGCCTCATTTGGGCATAAGAAACCCATATATGGTAGGTCTCATGGTTGTCCAAATGGATAGCTTGGTAATAGACACACATCAAGAGTGGGTCCCACGATGAAGGGAATGGACTGCGTGGATGTGCACAAATGGTAAGGTGGTCCGTGACCACCCACGGCTCTAAGACGGATGGTGTGGGTGTAGCATGCATCATGATGGGCCCCACTACATATGGGCTACATTGCTGGCCACCAGGGATAGTGTGCCACGTGTACAGGGGCCCCATGTAAGTGGGCCCATTCAAACTAACCAAAACAAAAAAAAAAGGAGAAGGGGAGAAAGATGTGGACAATGTGCATAAGGGTGGATGAGATGTCCGCCTAAAGAGTGGGCCCCACGTAATCTGTGGCTAACAAAATGGATTGCGTCACATGTAAACATCATAGCGGGGCCTACTGATCAGTGGGCCCCACCTTCGTGACCATATGAACAAGTTGGAGGAAACATAAACACTAAGGTGTGGCTGGACATGCGAGCCCACCCAAAAATGGTAAAACACATCCATCAAGTGGGATCTACGGTTGGTGGGCCCCATTAAAATTGCCCCCAAATAGTTGAACATGCACCATATGCATCGTGGGTGTGTCCCACATCTCGCTGGGATCCACATCAATCCAAAACAGTGTGGGTTGCACACTCAAGCAAGGTGGGTCCAGATGGATCTCCCTAGATGCACGGTGGCCACCATCCTTTGGTGGGACACATAGCTAACTCTACGGCCAGTAATATCCATGTGCAAGGGCCCCATATAGAGAGCCCCACTAGATCTCAAACATGGAGAAAAGAAAGGAAAGAATAAGGGAAGAGGAGGGAAAGGGGGCATAAACTCACATGGAAAAATGGATTGGTGGACGGCCGGCGGACTGCCTCCTCCTCTCGAGCTCTCTCTCCTCTCTTAACTCTCTCACACTTTCACATGGAGGGAGTGGGTGTTTGGAAGGAGAAAGGAGAAGGAAAGAATGGAAGAAGGGGAGGAGTGGGACATCCTCTCTATCTTGCCTCTCCTTTTCATTTCAATTTTCTTTTCTATCTTTTCTTTTTCTCTCATTTAATGGGGAAACGGGGGAGAGAAAAAGGTGACGTGGGGAAGAGGGGAGGGGAATGGCTACCATAATGACTAGCCATTATTACACTCTTTTCTTTTGGTTTTATTATTATTTTATTACTTTTATTTTTAATTGGATAAACGTGAAGTGTATTTATCAAGTATAATAAATTGGTGTAATAATTGTAAAAGATAGAAAAGTGGTTGTTTGGGAGAACGTTCTAGGTATGGCCACTTAGGTGGGCCCCATGCTAATGCATGATCTGTTTATGGATTTGATCAAATGTGCATATCTTTATGCTTGGGTATCGGATTAACGTACGGTTTTCACCATTGTGACCACAAGGACAATGTGATTCACATGACAAAGGTTTCAAGGTTATTAGGGACAACTCACTAGGGTCCAGTGCTAAGTGCTCAAGGGTGTACGTAAGGGCCGATGGAGACATAGGCGCGTTTGTGCTTTAGCTATGTTATAAAGAACCGGGGTCTCACAACTTATGATGGCTTGAGGTGTTCTGAACCATGAAAGGATGTTTTCTTTTAAGAATCCAATGACCGTTTGATGATCATTGTTTCGGCACGGGATCGCCTCGACCCACTTGGTAACATAGTCTATTGCTAACAAGATGTAAATGTTTCCAAAGGATTGGGGGAATGGTCCTATAAAATCAATGCCCCTGCAATCAAATGCTTTAATAATTAGAATGGGATTCATTGGCATCATGTTTCGATGGGACAATCCTCCCATTTTTTTATAACACTCACAAGCTTTGCAAAACTCATGAGTATCATTGAACATAGTGGGCAAATAAAAGCCCTACTACAGAATTTTGGTCGTTGTCTTTTTAGCAGAAAAATGACCACCACAGGCATGAGAATGACAAAAGGAGATTACGCTTCGATGTTCATTTTAGGCATGCATCTCCTTAGAATTTGGTCTGGGCAATATTTGAATAGGCATAGATCACACTAGATAAATTATTATATCTTAGTGTAGATTTTTTTTTTATCTTGTGCAGTCTAATGGATCAGTTTGAAAACTATAGCAAGATAATGAGCGATATCAGTAAACTACGGTACTTAGGAAAGTTTAAATAGTTGTTCATCAGAGAACATGTCATTTATTGGTGTCATCTTAAGGGAATCGAGAAGATCAAGTCTAGAGAGATGGTCACCCAATACATTTTTTACTCCCTTCTTATCATGTATTTCAATGTCAAACTCTTGGAGTAGAAGGATCCATCTTATCAAGCAGGGCTTAACATCTTTCTTAGAAAGAAGGTACTTCAGCGCTGCATGATCATTGTAGATTAGGGTTAAAAGTCGGGCGGGTTAGGTCGGGTTGGTGCTCAACACTAGCCCAACCCATGGTTCTTGTACCTCAACCCTAACCCAACCCAACCGAACCTCGGGTTGGGAATTCTCAACCCAAGCCCAACCCAAGCGGGTTTGGTCTGGTGGATACATGCTAATATTTTAATGATTGTATTAGTTTATTATATTTTAATAGACATCTTATTTTTTATATTTATAATTTTATTAATTATAAATGTGGTTATTTATCGTAAAGAACTTCATTTATTCTAAACAAACAAGCTAAAATATAGGACAACTACTCATTTAAAAGTCATGTTGTGTAGCACACAATCTATTTAGGAAAAAGAAATCCAACATTTCTTATTAGCTTGAGTCATCAGAAATGATGTGGACCTATGAGACCCGACAACACTGGAATTTCCTATGTCTTCAACACATACGATCCACACTTAATTATAATTTATAAGTAACTTATATATAGATCGGGTTCGGGTTGGGTCGGGCAACCCAAGACCTCAATGCGAGCCTGACCCAAGATTTATCAGGTTGGTGTTTGTATAGCCCAAGCCTGAGATCGGACTCGATACATCTTGCCCATGCCCAACCCAATGTCGGGTTGGTCACGGGTCGGTCAGGTTCAACCTGCCCAACTTTCAGCCCTAGTGTAGATGATGATGATCTTGGATCCGATGAAATAGGACCTAAAATTGTCCAATGCAAACACTACTGCTAAGAGTTCCTTCTCCATAGTAGAGTAGTTCACTTGGACAGAATTTAGAGTTCTATTCCCATAGTAAATCACATAGGGCTTCTTCTCATTTCTCTGGCCTAATACCGCCCCAATAGAATAATCAGATGCATCGCACATAATCTCAGAAGGAATATTCCAAGTGGGTGGTTGCATGATAGGAGTAAAATCAACACAACCTTGAGCTTAGAGAAAGCTCATTGACATTCTTCTCTCTACTCGTATGAAACATCCTTTTGTAGGAGACTACATAAAAAATGAGAGAGATGACTAAAGTCCTTAATGAATCTCTTATAGAACCCAGCGTGTCCTAAAAAGGATCGCACATCTTGTATGCTTTTGGGTGGAGATAAGTAAAAGATTAAATCATTTTTAGCCTTATCCACATCAATTTCCTTGGACAAAATTATGTGTCCAAGAACTATTCCCTTGAGAACCATGAAATGTCATTTATCCCAATTTAGCATAATATTTTTATCTTCGCATCTTTTCAGCACAAGTTTAAGATATTCAAGGCATTCGCTGAAAGATGGACCAAAGATAAAGAAATCATCCATGAAGACCTCTAAATATTGCCCCACCATATCTTAAAATATGCTCAACATGCATCGTTGAAATCTGGCATGGGCATTACACAGTCCGAATGACATCCTTTGATAAACAAATATGCCAAATAGACATGTGAATTTCATCTTCTCTTGATCTTTAATGATTTAAATCTTAGACTTTTTAACAATGTTAGTCCCTTCATATGTCATTTCGAGAATATCCCATGCTTGTTTTGCTGTATCACAAGAAATGATTCTTTTAAATTTATCTTATGATAGATCACAAGTTATAACATTAAGGGCTTTTGCATTAGCACTACTTTCGCTTTTCTGAATTGTCATCCAAAAAGTATAAGTGATTTCTTTCATGGACGTGGTTCCATTTTTAGCCACTACTTCCATCATTGGAGGGATTCATTGGGTCATGGTGGCTTGTCACACACGTTCATCAATGGACTTGAGAAAAATCCTCATCCTTGCTTTCTAATAATAATAGTTTGAGCCATCAAAGGGAGGTGGCTTGGAAATGGATAGACTATCAAAATTTGACATTCCAATAGCTCTAGATCTTGCTCTAAGATGTTAATCCCAAAAAGAGAGCAACCTCGCTTTGATACCACTTGAAAGGACAAGCTATAGATGTAACACCCCAAACTTTTCAATACCCGAGTATTGAAAGTTCTCGAGTGTTACCATAAATTTTAACGTAATACGTACATGTGTGCGATACAAATTTAGCTATCCTAACCTTATATCTATTCTCCAACACGAATCTGACCATTGGAGATAATCTTCATCCATAGATTAAACGATCTGACCGTTAATCCATCGTGTGGTTTAATATATGTGCCTTCCCTTAATTTGGTGAATAACTCCTCAACCATAATGATATAGATGAAAGTTCTTTTATAAGAATTGTTTAAGAAAAGTGCATATAATCATGTAGAACAATTGGATTTCACAAAACTCTTAGATCAGCGATAATTACGAACATGTCATTAACCTACACCCTTAAATCCCTAACCTCATGGTTCTCCTGATCCGTTTCATGGGAAATTTTATATCGGGCCTAACTATCATAAATTAATCGTACATGTCAAATTTCGGCCATTGGAGCAACAAGATCAACGGCTAAAATAGATGTTCACTTGAGATGGCCCACCTAAACTTGTACCCGCCTCATACTTCGAGATGGGTCCTAAAATGAGCTGATAAAATGAATGGATGGTGTAGATTCCTCAAAAGCATCTCCGTGGACCCCACACTAACCATGCATGTGCACCAATTGCATGCAACCATGCCTTTCCCAAACTTCCTTCTTTCTCGCTCCCGCGCGGGAGGATTTGAAACCAGCCACAGCCTACGGATGGAGGTGGGACCCACCATCAAGGGATGATAAGGAAGATCTGAACCGTTCATCAGACGAGGACTCCACCACCGATCAGAACCCAATAAGAATTGCTAAAAAGGAATCATAGATGCCCCACCCATCAGATGATTGGAGCATCATGCTAGGATTGACCTGATTGCCCATCCAAGACTTGGATCTACCTCATTTTTCAGCTTCTGGGCCAAGATTTCTTGATAAACTTAACAGAAGGATTGAATTTTCTGACTATCCATGATAATGGACGTCATCGAATGGCGCAGACCAATCCAACATTATAAAATAGTCGTAATAGAACCGAGCGACATAGTCGGTTTGCAGGACTGAGGGAATACTCCATTATGACCCATCCACAGATATGAACCGTTAAATCAGGAGAGGAAAATTCCAACCATTCTGGAGATTCTAGAAAGAATCAGAAGAACTCCTATCACAACAGAAACATCGAGCTTCCCGAACATTCACGTGAGCTGCGGAAGAAGTGTTTTGCGAAATCACTAACTTGAGATGTCCAAGACTTTAAGTGTTGGGCCCATGACCTCCCGGGGACCAATTTGAACAAGTCTTGATCAACAAATCAACAAAAGACATTCCAATCAAAGATCCACCATGGATCAGGTCTTCTTCTTTGTCCAAGAAAGCGCTGACCGACGCACAAACCATTACATTAAGTAACAGGGCATCAGATCACAGAGGGAACCATCCGGATCACTCAAACCTAGTAAGAACGAACGGAGAATCTAGAGGTAGCGCAACAATAGGCCAGACCATCACCGCTTTGTCCGCGTATGCACCCATCCCAACCCTACACAAAGAACCTTCTAGACTTGCAGAAACCCTATAAAAATCCAACCTCCTCTTCCACCATTAAATATACGTTTTAGAGAAAGGAGAAGAAATAAACGAGAAGGAGGAAAGAAGAAAGAAAAAGAGAGAGAAGAGAAGAGAAAGAAAACAAAAGAAAAAGAAAGAGAAAGAAAAGAAAAGAGGAAGAAAGAGAGAGAGAGAGTTGGGTTCTTAGTCAACTCGTTGAGTACTGGACTGAGTCAGGAACGAGTTTGGTGATCTAGGTCAACCATCCCGGCATGTAAGGCACATGTGCAATCCTTCCCTATTCTGATTCTGTTACGTCTAAATTTCATTAAGAATAGAATCTGAAATTTAGTATAGAGATTATCAAACAAGACAAACTGAGTCGACTCAGAGCATGAATTCAATGGGCCACAAATTTATGAGTTTAGAGGGTTGGCGGATCATTACTTTGATAGAGTAAACTATCTCAAATTATAACTCTAAACATATCTCCATGGTCTAAACATTAAACCTAAACATGTACCCATGTAATCTAACTAAATGAATAATATTATTTGTCCTAGAGTTGGCGTACGACAACGCAAACCTAGCAACATTAAAGAGTGATTGAATTCAAAGGTAAGGTTTTTTCCTTTAAGCTTACTTTAATTTAAGTTGATATGAAATATCTTGCCTTTTACCTATTCTCATGTTATTATGATTCTCTCCTTGGAATTGTTAATTTACCATCAACAATTATTTACCCTTTGAGAGTATGGTGTGATGATTACAAGTGATCTTCATTATTTGGGGGGATGGATACAAGCCTTGCCCTTACCTTTAGCAATTTTGTTAAGTTAGCCCTTGCTACTCTCCTTTTATTGAGTTAGCCCTTGTCACTCTTCTTTTATTGAGTTGGCCATTGCCACTCTCCTCTTTGTTGAGTTAGCCATTGCTTCTTATCTCCTTTATTATGTTAGCCTCGTGCTATTTACCTTTATGGCTTGGGCATGTATAATGCCCCCAATTTCAAGGGTCGAGTAGAAACTTGGATCATGAATTCCTGGGTGCCACATGTGCCCTAATGAGCTTCGGATTTTAATTACATTTGAATGATCTCATAAGTAATGGAGAGTTTAGCAAGGCATGAAGCATAAGTAAGTCATAAAGCAGTATCAAGTGCCACTAAATATAAAAATATCCAAACCACAAATTCAAAAAAATCCAAACAGGTAACTAAACTCACCCATACATGCGTCCCAAAGTGACTAGGGCCCTGGTCCATACCCCGTGATCGCCCTAACTCTGACTAGAAAGATTTGCCAAAAATCTAGAAATATGCTCGCTCCTCCTCATCATCCACGCTGGCGTCCCAGAGTGCATTTAGCTCTATCGTCCTTGCACTATAATAGGTTCTAGTTGGTGTTTTAAAACACCGTCTTAGAGTGAGAGTGAGTAATCAACTAATTGGTACCATTAACTATAAGTTACACAAGTTATCATGCACAAGAGTAAATTTAGTAAAAAACATACATTCACAGAATCTTATATACTCTGGTTAATGCAAATGCATGAATCAATGATATGATGCATGCCTCTCACCACAACACTCCCTCTTGCGACACCATCTAACGTTCGTGAATCAACACTCCCACAAGCGACCACGACTGCCCAATCGTAAAAGTAACCAATACATGTAATGCACATGTTAGCTGAGTTAATTAGTTTAGTTTATTTACGCTGCAGGATGGGGAAACCGAGATACCCCGACTAATCGTTGCCCTAATCCGATCGCGCGACTCTAATGGTTGTGGCCGTGTGACTCTCGCGATCCTTAGTCCTTGTGGGTTCGTCATTCTCATATCTCTTAAGCTCATACGAAAACTGTTAGTACATTAAAGTCCTACTCGCAATCACTATGGGGAGGTCATCAACCTAGCATAGGCCGATAGCTTAAGCATAGTGTCCCACGAGTCTTTGGAAAGGTTGCCCAAAAAGATTCTGGTTGGCTGGCCATCCACAAAGGGGCATGTGCGCAAGTGTACAACATACGTTCAACAATTTCAGGGATGACTCCAGCTAGAGATTTGCATGTTTCAGAATTCTAACAATATAGACAGGAAAACACTTAATTCTCACACATCAACTGCAAGTGACAGGTTTTAACTTACAAAATCAGTAACAGTGGAGATCATGTTCAACATATTTAAGCAATTCAACAAAGTAGACAGCCATACACCCAATTGCACCTTTCAATTGCATGTGCCAACATCTAACTTACAAAATCAGCAACATTGGGGGAAATCAAGTTCAATAAAATTCAGCAATTCAACAAGTAGACAACAATGCACCCTATTTACATCCATCAATCATATGTGACGAAATTCAATCATACAAAATCAGCAACATTGGGGAATTATACATGCAATTCCCTAAATTGACCAATAATTCAGCAATCTACCTATTAGGGAACTTCAGGACCTAAATCCCTTTCCCAAATTTAGGAAAATTCTACGCATGGGTCCTAAATCAAATAATACATAAAATTCAGCAATATGCACACATATTCTTTACACAAAATTATGATTTATGTTAGACATGATAATTGGCCACCTAAAGGTACTGGTCCGCACCTATTGTTGATTGGAAGCTCTTGTAGTCGCTCTAGCCGCGTCGAGTCCGCAAACTTGACGTGCTGGGGCCCTGTGTCACATGAACTTTGTGTCAAGGCGCATGCATGTGACCCTAGCTTAAGAAAAAAAAGGAGGAGAGCTTGAATTTTTTACGTTAGATCAACCACACCTTATCTCTACAGCGGTAAGACCATGGTTCCCAGCGAATGATGGAGTTAGGAGTGTGGAATTCCAATTTCCTAGCTCCCTTTGCTTTCACAACCTCCTTTCTCTCTCACTCTTCCTCTTCTCTCTCCTCTCTCTCTCTCCCTTTGCCGAAAATTGTTGTGAATGAGGGAGAGAGGGGGGTTAAAGGGTTTTATAACCTAAATTTTAAATCAGTTGGCCCTGAGTTTTATAAATTCCTTCAAATGGCCCTATGTGACCTATTTCTGACTGTTGGGCCTTCCTTAATGGCCCTCTGGATAATCTAATTTATGGGATAGGTGCCCCATAGCCCGATGAAGGGCTATGTAAAGTTTGATGGCAAATGGATGCGGGATTTTATCGCAAGGGTCTGATTTGCAATCAACGGTCACCGTTTCTCAATCGGGGGTCAGATTTGGCGAACGAGTGCAGGAAAATATCTTTGACATATGATGCAAATTTGGGTTGAATTTGATGGCTAAAATGTCTTAATTTATTATCCTAAGTGGAGGGACCATTTATTTTAAAATTTATATTTTTGTCCAATACTTGGGAGAGTTGCATTTTACAAGTGCCGACTGGATGGTGCAAATTGTCTATTTCCAGGCGTCGTTTGAGTCCATTTCCTGCGATGACCACAAGACCAGTGAGATGGATATTATTCTATAATTTCGTAACTAGTGGCCCACTAACGAGCAGTTTAGAGTTTATTCGGGTAATCGGGGCACTTTTGAAATAAATTAATTGGGTAGGGAGATTTCATGGGCGTAGTGGTTGAGGTATGAATTAACTAAGTTCACAGTATGGCCTATTCAAAATTAGTGAAAATGGTGATTCAGCCATGATCACTCTAAACTGTCGGTTTTAGACTAAAAGAGTAACTGGGTTGATTTGGTTTATTAATTAAGGTTCGGGCCATAGATGACTCAGCTTTGGGTGGATCTTTAATTTAGTTATGGTTGTTTGATTAGATAATGTCAGGTCAGTTAGATTTGGACCCTATGTGAATAAATCATGGGGCTAAAATCGATGTTTAAGTGATCGGTTGGATTCATTGGTTTTATATGGTGGATCAATCTTATTTGTATGGTTCTTTATCAGTACCAGCCGCGTATAAACCCATCTCGGGTGTCAAGGGTCAATAAGTGATGACATGACTAGTTATATATATATATGATTTTTTTGGCAATCTAAAATAACAAAAATTTGGGATGTTACAATCTACCCCCTTAAAAATAATTTCATCCTCAAAATTGCCTAATGTAAATAAGTAAAGGTATTTTAATTCTATACGTCTAAGTTTCATTGATTTCACGTTCATATGCATGGTAAGGTGCATACTATCTATACTAGTCCCCCTTAAAACTTTTCCATCTTGATGGTTTACTAAAATTTTTATTTTATTCATTTATTCATTTTTTATAATATTTGGATTTATGATGACGGTTCCCCTCTATCTACAGTAAAAAAAATGCATGTTTTCAATGTTCGGCCAACATGAAGAGACAGTTGTAGTGGGCTTGAACCTGATACATTGATCATCTGCCTAGCTAGTGTAGAAGGCTCATTGTATCCCTTATTAGTCTTGGTGGATCCTGATCTTCTGTTCGACCAAAGAAGTGAGTCCCTTGGTAGTCATCCAAGGTTGAGAATTAGGTCAAGCTGCGAATGCTTTGCAAGTTTATAGTTCCATAACTTCGTAGTCCGATCAACCTAAACGTTTAAGGAATACCCATTATTGAAAAGTTTAAATCTCTTATTTATAAGGTTGTCCTTTGGGTCTTGGTCTAGGAGAGTTCTCATTTTAATTTAGTCTAAATTTGGGGTTAATAAATCTCTCAATATGCCTATGGTCAAAGGTCATCCTAAAAGGGTTTCTAATGGCATAAAATTTTATATGTATATTGCCATTTTGATCTTATGGCTAGTGGGTTATGAGTAACTGCACTTTAATTTCATTAACTTCGAGAGGGACTAGATCATACATATAATATGCAATTCCATAGCCTTTCCAACTACAAGTGATCTTGTACTTCCTCTCCAAACCTTCAACAAAAGTAACTTTTGAGGGATGGATTTGAAGTTTCATAAATATCCTGAGGATCCACCTGAGGAAGGCATTCAAGTGGAGAGGGAAAGTGGGGTAGGTGACGCTCCCATGGAAGGGATTGAGATGGTTGAAGAAAAAGGCTCTGGACCTCATCAAGCACCATCGACATCAGCTCCTGGGCATGTTAAACGATTTAAGCACCACCAGGATCGGATTGGAGCAATTTAGAGGGAGGTTCACTTGGTGCACGAGAGGCTTACCATCTTAGAACGGCTGATCCAAGGAGTGTAGCAGACAGTACAACAATTGGTTGAGATAATCACCTTTCGTCGAGAGGATACGACGCTATCTACCTATGCTCCTCCACCGTAGTATGGGACTTTGAATGCTTTCACATTCACCTACACTTATCTCTACGTCTGAGCATAAGTATCTTTTTTGATGCTCTATGCCCTCATGAGTGAGTGTGATAGCCCCTTAACAGTTTGACAAATTTTTTGTATGTTATATATGCCCCGTATGGGTTTGCTCCTGCTGGCTACTTCTGCGTGCCCATGAATGGGCTTGTTATGTTGGTTGGGATAACTGTTTATTTACTGCCAATCTTGAGCAGCTTACTTTTGGATATTTTTGCATAGGCTGGATATAATTCACATATTTATTGCCATACTTATGCCTTACAGATCCCCTAGTTTATCTACTCTCTGAATGCATGTGATTTCTGTTAATGATTATTTTATCTACTACTATCACTGTGTTATTTGATATGATATGCATCCATATTTTCTGAAAATGATGTCTGCTTAAACTAATTTAATTATTATACATCTATATCTGTATGCTCTCTGAATATTATTTCTCCCAAATACTTCAAACTTCAGTCAATATCAGTTGTTATATCTTTGTTAATGACTGTCAAAAAGGGGGAGAAAAGTTCAAACACTCCGAACGGAAATATATATCTTCTTGAGTATGGTTTTGCAGGTGTTAAGGGGAGCAGCTGCACCAAGTGAGGGGGAGTTTTGAAGATAGGGGGAGCAGCTTCTGAATGTGTTGTGTATATGACGTTGTTAGGATTATACAATTGTGTAAAGAATATGTACAGACAATTTAGGATGTCAATATAGAAGCTGTTCTAGGATGTTTTGGTATTTTGTCACATAATTGACAAAGTGGGAGATTGAAAGTGCCCTGGTTTGTCAATTAGCGTGAGTATTGAGTCAGTTAGATTGCAGAGCCTCATCGTTAGAAAAATCAATTTAAAACATCTATCTCAACCGGATGTGTGAAAGCTCATCATAGGTAAATCTAAGCCTTACATCCCATGTCCCAAAAAACCAGGTATATAAAACCCTTAAAACAAATTAGAACATCATAGGGCTTTTGGGTTAGAAAACTTTTTTACAAAAAATCAGAAAATCTTTAAGTTCTGTAGCTCTGTCGATTTATCGATATCAGGTTCGATAAAATCGATGTGTACTGTCGATGTCCTTGAAAACTTAATCGATAAAATCGAACGAGGGCATAAAGTGTCCAGCAATCACATACTCATCTGGACGGAATTATCGATGTATCGATACCCCTATCGATATCATCGATATTTAAAACAAGAGTTTATCGAACTAGACTCGATATAATCGACAACAGAGAACCGGTGTCCCTGTTTCTTATAGGAAAATCATAAAGACCTTTGATATATCGATGTACCCTCGATATCCTCGGAATTCAAATTCGATGGTATCGGAAGGTCATTGATGATATCGCTCTTGGACACAGTCTTTCTAGCAATAATTTTTCAGGTAGTTTTTATCTCAGATTGAGGGTCACTCGATAGAATCGATATTTAAATATCTATGATATCGATGCCAGATCGATGGCATCGAAATTGGACATAAACTTGTCTAGTAAGCTTACTGGAAAATCCTTCGAATTTATCGATGCATCGACATGACCTTCGATATCATCGACATTCAAATTCCGATGATATCGAGTATCCCTCGATCATATCTTTTTAACTTAAAAAATTTTAAAGCAAGTCTCTCTCATTTTTTAAATGTCGAGGAATCAATCCTAGTTTCGATATTATCGGAATTCGAAATCCGATGACATCGACTCGTGTCTCGATCCCCTCGACCAGTTGGCAAAAAGTTTCAAAAGTGTATGACATTTGAGTTTGTATCATCGAGCGGCCAATCGATGCAATCGAGATTATACGCTCGATGATATCGACCCTGCTTGATGATATCGAACTCTATCATAAATGTGACCGTTTTATATCCGTTGAAACTTTTTACCTATATATAGAGAGAGCTTGTCTTTAGTTGTGGTGAGAGAAAGAAGAGAGTGCTTTTGAGTGTTTTACCTTAGATCATATACCCAAAGCCCTTTCTCTCATGGGAGTTGATCCTCCAATCCACCCTCATCATTAATATTCAATAGAGTGGATTGGGGAATGAACTTCCACATTAAAGGATCCTCTAGCTACTACCTTAATAGCAAATCATTAAGTTGAGATGCCTTAAATGCATAGATGACTGGAATCACTCTATCTTCCTTATAGGAAAACATTTAATAGAGTAGGATTCCGTCTTAACCTTGACCCAATCTGTCGCCATACATTGGTATATCTTTTGAGTTGTGGTTCAAGGAAGTAGAAGACTCTTCATCAACAAAGGAGGAGATCTTCATCAACGAGCTAAAAGGGACTCATCCGCTTATCTGTAAGTAACTAGAGTCCAGAGGACCCTTGTGATCATTTCTTTGTAGGATTGGGTCTAAGGTGTTTCTCACCCTTTCAAGCCCTCATAGGAGGCCTCCGGCGGGAGTGTACGTGGTGGGTGCATTGTGTTGACCCTTGCTCTGTGGAGAGCATAAATAGTTAAGGTCTTGTGGAAGATCCTTGGCCAGTGTGCCTAAAAGTGGGTGCGTTGTGTTGACCCCTGCTTGTGAGAGCATAAATAGTGAGGTTCCTTGTGTGGATCCTTGGCCAGTGTGCCTAAAATCAGGTGTTATGTGTTGACCCTTGCTCAGGGAGCATAAACAGTTGACCTTAGTGTAGGTTGTAAAGGTTGAAAGTGAACTTGATTTAATACCTTAGGTTTGAGGTGAACCGCTGTGAAACCTCCTTAGTGAAATCCAATACACTCAAGGGTTGAGTGCGGTTACCGGGAGTTGAGTAGACAAGTAGTCAAACCACTATAAAAATGATTGTGTTTGAGATTGCTATTCTTTTGTTTATGTGATTTGCTTTAATATTTTCATATTTAAATATCTGTGATCACACCTCACACACTTACATAGTCATATCCATCATAAACTAATTTGCATATTGCTTACTTCTTAAATAGTTTGTGATTGGATCCTCTACCAGGCTTGGAAGCCAGTAGAGTTACCCTTGAGTAATCCTAATATGTGCATGTTGTTAGGATTAGTGTAATAGGATTTTAAATAAACCATAAAACTTAAAAAAGTCCTATTCACCCCCTCTAGGACATATTGGCATATTCCTACTTCAACTAAAGCGGTCTTTACCGCAATTTCATTTATAGCGATAATCAAAGAGGAGTATGTTAACCGTTCGTTGACTAATCCCTTGTAGATGAAGTCTTTTGTACCCAAGCTTCTCCTCTCAAGTACATGATATGACAAGTATCATGACTCCAATCTCTGTTAGATTGCCTTCTACTTCTTTAAATCTAAATCCTGCAATTCAGTTACTCATGGATTTCTCTCGCCGAATATTACAACTATCGCTGGAGAGGCTAGAAGATCCTAGTACATGTGCTAAATTACCCACTCAACAAGACCAATTCTATAGCGACAATCAAAGAGGAGTATGTTAACCGTTCGTTGACTAATCCCTTATAGATGAAGTCTTTTGTACCCAAGCTTCTCCTCTCAAGTACATGAAATGACAAATATCATGACTCCAATCTCTGTTAGATTGCCTTCTACTTCTTTAAATCTAAATCATGCAATTCAGTTACTCATGGATTTCTCTCGCCGAATAATACAACTGTTGCTAGAGAGGCTAGAAGATCCTAGTACATGTGCTGAATTACCCACTCAACAAGACCAATTAGTCACTATTTTAGTTGGTTTTGAGTTAAACATTACTTTCATGGATGGTTTTCTTTTTTTTTTCTTTTTTTTTTTTTTTTTTTTTTTTTTTTTTTTTTTTTTTTTTGCGTTCGTTCACGTAAAAAAGAAAAGAAATGAAAATGATAATCAACATTTTTTACTCTCATAATTTTAATATTGCGGAATTGGAATAATTGCTAGAGGCCAAATAGGAAACAAAGGCCCTCTTTCTACAACATCCAAAATTGAAGCCATTTTAATGAATGTTAGGGCGGTAGCATGACGCGAGAAAGAATGCATTGATGTTGTACAATATAAATTGAACGACCTGTAGATGACCATAATTGAATAGGCTAGCCAACAAGAAGTATTGAAGGTCATAAACAAGTTGGTTGGAGTTTTAAATAGTATGCTTACATGAAAGTATATGTCTACTATATCAGATGTTAAAATAAAATTGTTAGTGGTTTTAATGTTCACATGTATATGTGTGTTGTAAAAGTGTATGTGTGTTTTATCTATTTGTACTGCTTTATTTATCTCAATGAAAGCATGATGATGCATTTCACTTATAAAATGCTTTCTTAAAGAGCAGTATAAGAATTTGCATAACAAGAAATATGCAACAATTCGTACAAATAGTTTAAAAGCTCTACAGAGAATATATTCATGATGTTAGTGCTTTACATGAACATCGAATTTAATCCATGTGAAAAAATCAATAAGAAATGTCTATTGAACTAAACTTTTAATATGCAAAACATATATATATGATTATCTTCCTGAATATAAATAGTTTATTTAAATCTTACTTAAGAGATTGTGATATATACATAATGGATGTTCTATATATGACATAGTGCTCTTTGGCATTTAACCATAACATGACTTTATAACTTGATGTCACTTTTTGTCCTGACTTATTTAATGATTTATGGTATTTTACCATAAATAACTTTATTTTGACTGATCCAATGCATTAACAACTATAGGTACGCTTCATTGGCTATTGATATCGCTCATATAGCCATGGATCAATTCCTCTTTGTCTTTAAGACAAGGATGAAACTTGTAATGTCTCGGAAAAATCCCTACAAGGACCCAAGTACCACTTTAGACAGAAATCACCCAGGACCAAAACCTTTAGAAATTAGGTTAATGTTAGCAAGTGCTAAACTAGAGTGCTTATGAAATTAGCACTAATCACTTCAAATATGATCTGCAAGACCCAAATCGTGCAGAATCATTGACGCTACGTTACCCTGAAATCTGGAATCCATCCCTAAACCTGGTTGCTCTCGGGAGCACACCGAAACTCCGTATTGGACCTAGACCAACGTCGAAAGTCTGATTACCCCGAAACTATATGGATATGACCGTATTACTAGACTTGACAACCCCCTCAGAAATCATGTCCTAATTGTGTCTAGAAATGCACAACTTGAGCCTGGAGTAAAGTGTGTGAAAAACGTGAATATATTTAGAAGTAAATTCTGAATTTAAGTAATCTGAGTCGTGTCGCTTGCGGGCCAAATATAAGGATTTAGACCATCAGAATCTGACCCAAATACACCCTCATATCAGGAGAAATGTCCCACACATGTCGGTGTACTTGTGGCCCTTATCGAGTGTCGGTGACCGTTAAACTGAAACTGGTACGCCACGGCTGATCTGTAAATCTGATCGGAACGAAAACTTAGCCTAACCTAGATCCATGGTCAGTGAGCTTAAGTCCGGCCGCATGTGGAAAAGGGGCCACCAAAAGTGCTTTGTTGGACCGGAACAGTCCGTATTTGGATATAACCTAAGTATACCTTGGCCCTGGGGCCATTTCCATCACTCCTGGGCCTATATAAGGACCTTAAACACTCTCCCTCTCACCTCATACGAATTTGAGAAACCCTAGGGGAGAGAGGAGAGAAAAGAAAAGGGAAAAGAGAGAAAGTGAGAGTGAGAGTTGGAGATTCTTCCTGGAATTCGATCCCGCTATTCCACGCACTCAACCACTATTCCTATATTACTATACAGGCGATTCTGATTCCGTTCTTAGGTAAACAAACCTAACCCTAACCTATTTTAGGGTTTCACATAGTATAAGTTATGAAATAGCTAACCTAATTTATGTTATAGGTTGCTAATATGCTGTTGACAAAGGCTAAGTATCTAAAACGAATCCGTTACGCGTTTACCGGCGTAAGGTGCGGACTATAAACGTATAGGTTATGGTTTTTAAGGCTTTCAATGTTGGTTAATGGTTTATTACTGATGTGGGTGCTATTTCACATGCCAAATGCGATGTCTGTTTCACTTTATGTATATATATGAACTATGTTGGGTATATTGTAATCCGTGTGTTTGTAGAAATGATCGTATATGTTTGGAATTTGAAATTGTGTTTGTCAGGATTAATTATCGTGTATATATGCAAGATGTATGTGTAACAACTCCTTGATGAAAGGATTTGCCCAAATACGTGTTATCCCAACATACGTCGCGTATGTTATAAAGTGTAGCCTAGGTGTTTGTGAAATTTTCTGAATGAGTGGAAGATTTGCATTCGTGCTCCCCATGACAAATTGTTGTGGGTATATGATTGTTGTGTAGGCGGAAACCCCTTAACGAAAGGTTTTGCCCTAGTACACATTATAATCAACATACGTTGTGTATGTTAAAAAGGTGTAGTCTAAGTGCTCGTAAAGATGTCTGAATGAGCAAGTACCTGGCATCAGGTACTTTATTTGGGTGTTGAGATAAGATTCTCAACTACCTTGACTATGTGTATGATTTCCTCCATGCAATTTATATTATATCATCTGTCTTACTTATCAAATGCGCATGTGTGAATTCCTGTGTATGTTGTACTTCATAACATGCTCAAATGGTTGTAGGATTGGAATTATATATTTATTACTGCTTTGACTATTTCATATAAATACTTGTTATAATTGAATGTGTTTGAGACTGCGATATAGTCCAGGCAATCAGTAACAGGCCCTGATTTGGTGGCTGAAGTTGTTTTCACCCCACAGGACGTGTTCGATGAGTCCGAGCCACACTTCAGTTGTCGATAGTGGTTAGGCCACACAGAGTGCTTATGCACTTCATGTCGATCAATTCGATGTGCACTCGTACCAATCAAGCTCGTCAAGTAACCCGATTGACCCGATGTATATTTACCATGTATGGACGCTACTACTTGAATCTAAGATACTAAACTCACCAGTGAAAAACTCCTTTAACCTTGGTACCTCGATCCGCCAAGACTCATGAGCCGGGCATGGTGGTATGGGACATTGTGGTCGAGTTGTCGGCCTACGCTGGGGTGATGAGCCTTCCCGTAGTGTCTAGTGAGAAACACAGCCTCATGAGCCGAATATGGTGGTATGGGATACTGTATTCGAGCTGTCGGCCTACATTGATAAGGTGACAAGCCCTTTGTAGTGACCTCGAGCATACTCTAAGACTGCGTAGAGGCGACGAGCCCTTACGTAGCAATAAGAGTACACTAGGCCTGCACTGATAAAGTGATGAGCCCTTTACACTGACCTAGAACCGCAATATCGTATGAGAATTGCTAGGACTGACGACCCTAGAATGGATCATTGTTTGGGAATTGATATAAGGGAGGTATCCTAGCTTCCCAATCCTGCTATATGAAATGGACTAATAAGAACTTGGTAATCATACTCATGCACCACATTGCATGTGCTGTTTGGCGATGTATAGAGAGCACGAGGAAGTGACTGACATGCGCGACCGTTAGATGAAGATCGCTGAGGGAGTGCAGGCGAGGGCATGCATCATTTATACATACCATTTTTGCATTAATCAGAGTATCTAGGGATGTTTGATTATATTGTTTTATCATTACTGCTTGACTGAATTGAGAAAATGTTAACCTTTGCTTTATTGTTCCACTGAGTTAATCACTCACTTTCATGTTACGGGATGGTATTTTAAACACCAACCAGACCCTGTTGTAGGTTCAGATGATGGCGTAGCCTGTGAAGCGGAGCTGGACTTCGAGGATGATGAGGAGGCATTCTCATATATGCAGTATTCAGGCGGGTTCTCGTAGACCATTCTGAATCGACGGGGCTTTAGGGTTATACTTGTAGTGGACTGTTATATTTTTAACATTTTGTATTTTGAAATAATACATGTAATTATTGACCTGGCAATGCATACGTACTTTGGGGACCTAAACTGGTTTATCAAGTTATACACATTCGTTTCAGTCTTCCGCTTGCGTATTAGAACTGTCCCTAGATTATGTTTTGTTATTTTGGCTTAATCTTATTCATTTTTTATGCACTAATACAGACAACATTTAATCATCATTAAATATGTTGCATAAGTGATGCGTTGGAACTCGAGAGTTGGACTTTTACTCGACCCCCGATTTTTAGGGCGTTATAGAACTGATCACTTTTTTTTTACTCTGATTCATCTCTTCACAACAGGATGGACATTATAAAAGTTGAGGCATGGTTGTCGGGATACTCCCTCACTAATGCAGGGGTATGGATTCACCTGTATGGCATATCGGCGCATGCCTGGTTCGAATTTGTCTTCGCTTCTTTGGACAACACCTTTGGCGAGGTAGTGGAGGTTAGCCGGTGTTCGACACTTGGCTTAGCCCAAGTTGCAACAAAAATTAAGGTTCTTATCCATCCAAGAACGAATACTCAGAGAGTGCAGTGCCTGGTAGTGGCAAGGAGGATATTCCCGGTATGGCCGCAACTTGAATTCTCATATTCGATGGGTGGTGCAAATGAATACCACACCAGCTTAAAGAGGGGGAGCAGAGAAACCACAAGGTAGTGGGTTGAGAAAGTTTTCTACCATCCTAACATTCCTCCTAAGCACTCAACCCCCTCGGGCAGGCCCTCTCCCTCAATCAACCACAACTAGAGGTGTTTGTAGATTTTTCCCCCAATATAAACAACCTTATCACAAGTGTTTAGCTCACCCTCAAGGTGTTTGCAAGATTGCCCCTTTGAATTCCAAGTTAATAGTTGAGGTCGATTTAGTTTAGGACCTCCAATTCAATGAATTAGTTAGGCCTTTATCTATAGCAAACATCGCACAAGCAACTCCCCTACCAAGTAGCAGAGGATAGATCAAGCTACCGCACATTGGGAGAGCCCCAATATGATAAATCACTTGATCACCTACGATCTCCCTCAAGCTCCTAGCCTCTACAGAAGAGCATTGCAGCCTTAACCTCCAGCCCCAATCACTAAACTCGTTCCAGAGGGCTCTATTGGGGGGCCACAGTCTACTAAAGCTTGGGAAGAATTTTAAGTAAGCTAGAACCGAAAGACTTTCAAGAAGCGATATGAAATTCATACCCGAATGTAGAAAATGGTAGGAGTGGAATTCTCGGAGGAGGGTACCTGGAGGTCGACCTATCTCCTTTCTTCTAGCACTTGACGCAAACCCAGGTTTACACAAGTCCAATTCCATCGGGGTCGCTAATGCTAAATTCCCTGGCCAGCTCTAAGTTTGGGTAAAGGAACACACCTAGTGATCCCTAGGCAGTTTCTCCCAATGCGGCATTAAAACCTAGGGAGGTTGTGAAGGCCATGTTGTAGCCTCTATTGAGGATTCTCAGCCTATTACCTCCAATGCAGGGAAAAATCTAGGTGTCCCTTTCAAGGAATAGGCTGATTTCCATTGATAGTCCACAATCAAATAAAACTCGTACCTACTTCTCTTCTAGAGTCTATGGGAGTTGGCGGTGTTATCTAGTTTGTTGACCAAGCTAAACATCATATATACACAGAGAGGAAATACCTTAAAGCCCTAATACTAAAACAAGTGAAGGAAAATCAAGATGCGAGGGTGATTCACAGGGAGTTAGAGGAACTTTGGAATGGGAAACTCAGAAGCTTAAAGCGTCGTGGTGAGCTGGCTATTCAATTTACTCTTGGATAACATCCTTGTATGGAATGCATGCAGGGTGGGTAATGCTCCCACTATAAGAACACTTTGAAGGCTCATTAGAAAATTTCAACCTACAATCATTGCCATTCTAGAGCCAATGCTTCGGGATGAAAAATGTGTCCGTTTAGGGCTAAAGCCGGGGTACCATTCCTCCTATTCCAATGCGGCCTAAGGAGGGAAGGTGTGAATTTTTTCCTCATCTTTCCTCTATGTTGACATTATATCTCCCTCTAACCAAATGTTGACTATCATAGTGGGGCCCCATGGTATCTCCGATAAGGTTATGGCCTCGGTAGTTTATGCTAAGTGCTCGCGCATTCTGAGAATGCACTTGTGGGAGGAGTTGGCCTAGTTAGGCGCAGCTTGCGCGACTTTGTGGGCTGTATGTGGTGATTTCAATGCCATCCTAGCCTCTTCGAAGATGGGGGGATCTGCTTCCTTCAATGCTCGCAGTTCCGCCAAATTTGCTGATGGGCTAACAGCGTTGGCCTAGTCAACGCCCTTTTTCTAGTAGCAGATTCACATGGTATGATAACCAAGCGGGGCAAGCTTGAGTATGGGCAAGATTAGATAGAGTTTGTTGCAATAGCTTCTGGCTTCAACCCTTCCCATCCCTCCACATAAAATATCTTCCAAGGTTGAACTCAGATCATGCTTCGATGCTTCTCTCCTTCCCCAGACAACAAGCATATTTTCTGAAGCCATTCAGAGTCTAACGCATGTGGACCATGCATGAATCTTTCCACGGTCTAGTGAGAATGGCTTGGGTAGCAGATATTGCAGGGGAACTAATGTTAATTCTTCTTAGAAAACATATGAGCATCAAGCTTGCGCTTAAGGCTTAGAACATGGACATCTTCGGGAATATCTAGCTCAATTTAAAGAATGTTGAATGTAATCTGCATGTAGCACAAAATGCATCCCAAGGTTTCACAAACCCTCATCTGCAATAGGCCTTCCTTCGAGCCAAGGATAAGTTGTCCCACTTGGAGCTTTGCAAGGAAGTTTTCTGAAGGCATGAGTCTAATATATAATGGCTCCACGAAGGTGATAGAAACATCAAGCATTTCCACACATCTACAACTAGGAGAGCAAGGAGATCCAGAATCCTGGAAATTAAGCTAGAAAGGGGAGCGCTGGCTTTAGAAAGTGAATCAATCTATCAAGCGAGCGGCCATCGACTTTTATGAAAACCTTCTTCAAGCAAAGTTGTCCCACCAACTGGGGAAGATCCTCGATGTAATTCCCCAATATAATAGAAGATGATAATCGGGTCCTTCTCTTAGAACCGTCTATCGAAGAGGTTCATGTGGCTGTTAAAGCCCTTCCTCCAGATGGTGCTCCTGGCCCCGACGACTTCTCAAGGGCATTCTTCCAAACCTGTTGGGACATAGTCGGTGAAGACTCACTTTGAGGCAGCGTGTTCTTTCTTCAATGGAGAGACTCTCCCCAGATCTCTCTCTTCGACCTCGATTGGTTTTATCCCTAAGAAAACTTTCCCTATTAAATTTTCTAATTTCAGGACTATTAGCTTATGCAACTGCATCTATAGGATGTTTTTCAAAATTACTGCTGATAAGTTGTGTGGAATCCTAAACAAAATCATCTCCACTGAGCAAAGGGCTTTCATGCAAGGTAGATCCATAGTTGAAAATTGCATTTTGGTGCAAGAGAGATCCTTTGAGATATAGACAGAAAAATGAGAGAAGGAAACATTATGCTGAAGCTGGACATGGAGAAAGCCTATGATAAGCTTAATTGGGACTTCTTGAGAGGTATTCTCGTCAAGTTTGGGTTTGAAAAGAAATGAATCATTTTTCTAGAAAATTGCTAGTCAAACTCCTGGTTCTCTGTCCTCATCAATGGTGAGGCATGTGGCTTCTTTAAGTCATCGCGAGGACTTCGCCAAGGTGACCCGATCTCATCGGGCCTTTTCAACTTGGCGGTTGAAGTCCTTAACAAAGGCTTCAGTCAACTAGTGGGGAGAGGTTTCTCTAGCGCTTTAAGTCCCACATGAGCTTCCCATTGGTCTCACACCTCCTCTTCGCGGATGATACGATTCTCTTTACAAACGGAAGTAATGATTCCCTCAGGAAGATTGCCAAATTTCTCAATAGATATGAACAGGTGTCAAACCAAAAAATTAACTCTCAAAAGAGATTCTTCATCCTATCGGCTGGCCAATTGGAGGCTCAAGTGAGATTGGCAAATAACATACTGAATTTTAGTAGAGGCGCCTCTCCATTCACCTACTTGGGGATCCCCATCTTCCAAGGAAGACCGCGGAGGGCATACTTTTAGGTGTTGATTGATAAAATCCACAACTGGATATCAACTTGGAAATGCAGGATCCTATCTCAGGCAGGACGACTGATGCTGGTCATTCATGTGTTATCTAGTGTTCCCATCCACACTTTAGCATCCACGAGTGTTCCCACCAACCTCTTAGGTGAGCTCTAAAAAGGCTTCTCTGATTTTCTATGGGGATGGGAGGGGAACAAAAGAAAGTACCACTGGCTTAGCTGGAAAAGGATTGCTCTCCCAAAATCTGAAGGTGGTTTGGGGCTGAGAACCCTCAAGTCAGTGATGAAGGCTTTTTTGTTTGAAGATGGCTTGGTCTGTCCAATTCAAGGGAGAAAATAGTTATTAGAGAAAATTCATGCAGGCAAAGTACACTACATATATCCAGGAAATGAGAGGAGGGAGCCTTTTAGCTTTCGCATCTCCCCTCTGAAAACAAAACAGTAAATAAAGCCCGTTGCTTGCTGCCCGATCGCGCTAATTGATCAAAAGAGGGGATTGCAACTTCTGGAATTCTGACTGGATGGGCCCGGGACCCCTTAACGAGTGGAGTTTACAGCCCCCTTCCTCTCCCATTCAATCAGCCAAGGTTTGTGACTTGATTGGAATGCGTGGTTGGACATCACTCACCATCGTGCTCCACCTCCTCCCACATGCAGTCATTGACCACATCTCGAACAAGGGGATCTGCATCTTGTCTACTGAGGATAAGTGCATCTGGTCAGATGTAGTCTTAGGTGAACTCTCAGTTGAAATGTCTTGGCAGCACATTAGATCTCATGCCGAGAAGTAATCCTGGTCGAAATGGGTGTGGCATGCGAAGCTCCAACCAAAACTATCCCTCCTTTCATGAAAGATTATCTAGAAGGCAATCCCGGTAGATGACAGAATTTAAAGAAGGTATCTACATCACATCTAAATGCACGTACTTCTCTTCTACATCTACGCCCCAAATCGAAATAATCAACCATGTCTTCTTCGCCTCGGGTTGCAAGGCAATGCAAGTTTAGGGCCATTTTGGATGGCTTTTCAACATGGGCGGCCAACCACTTTAATAATGCTTGGTATAGCCATTAATTAGTGGGTTGCATCCACATCTGCATGCAAGAGCTTTCACCTGAAAGGCCTCATTCCCTCTTTCATCTTCTGGGAGCTGTGGAAGGCGAGGAACGCAGCCCGTTTTGAAGATTCAGAGATTTTTATCTTTAGGGTTATCTCCTATATACACCGTTGGCTTAGACTTATTGGCCCCCTCCTGCCTCCTCCTAAATCCATTAAGTTGTCCTTATTAATTACTCTTAATGCCTTGGGATCGATGTTCCATCTGTCATGCCACCTAAAATTCATGTTGTCAAATGGACCAGACCTCAGCATGGATGGATTAAGATCAACGTCAACGAATCTGCATTGGGGAACTCAGGTCCTTCAGGGGGAGGGGGACTAGGCATAAATAGCGCGGGTGATCTCCTATTTTCTTTCTCATATGGTTACGGCTTCAGTTCCGGTTCCAATACGTGGGTAGAAATTAGGGCGATCTTGGATGGCCTCACCCTATGTGCGAGGTTCAGATTCACCAAAGTGGAGGTGGCGAGCGACACTAAGTCAGTGGGGCCAGCCCTCTCAAACCAATCTTCAGTCTCGTGGTCCATGTGGTATCGGAGGGCTAGCATCAAGTCTCTCATGCACAATATGAAAGTGCGAATGGCCCACACCCCTAGGGAGGCTAAATCCACTGGAGATGGGCTGGCTCAGCTAGGGAGTGATGGCCAAGCGAATTGTCTTTACCGATCGCTGGGAGACCTCCCACCAAAGATTCCTGGTCTCCTGTTCCAGGACAAAGTAGGGTTGGGCAACATGCGTATAGGCTAAGTGTTTTTCTGTCTTCTTTGTTCTCTCCCTATTCCATGGTTTTCCGTAGCTTCTTACGATAGGTGGGCCCAAATCGAGGGGCGTGCCCGAATTATAGGCTGTAAAAAGACTTAGCTTCTCCCTTGGAATGAAAATATTGGAAAAAAAAAACTTTATTTTAATTAGATATTACATCATATGTGTCAATTTATGCATGCATCAACTGCTCACTTTGGTGCAACCTGTCTTTAAGCATTCTCTAACATATTATCTCAAAGAGACAATACACAACTTGTCAATGATGAGGAAAATGATGGATTGTTTGTGAACTTGAGGTCTTGGTATCGATCCCTAGTGGGGGTGGCTAACATGGAGTGTGTGTACTGACATGGGTGTGTACTAACAAGCTAACCCAAAAAAATAAATAAATAAAAAATGGATTGTTTGTGATCATTTCTTTTTTATAAGACCTAGTGTATCTTCTTCATGTCATATTATTATTCTTTGTGAAAATACTAGTGCTACCTATATAGTGTCTAATCTAGTCTTTCATGCTAACACACACCTCATCGAGATTGACTATAATTCTATTCTACCATGTGTTGCCGCCAGATATGTATTTTTTACTGTATATCTAGTAATGTCTGATTTTTAAATTTTTCGCCAAATTCCTCTTATTTTCACTAGTCTCTCTACTTCAATACAAGCTAATTGGATCCTTTCCTCATATGATAGTCATATATTATACCAATTCTAGTAATTTGCACATGCTTTCTTATATGGTTAGACCGTGATGACCAACCTTTTAAATGTAGGTGAGTCATTTGAGAATAAGTTATTCTACAAGGATTTGTGCATGTGTGCAGACACATTCCCGCACGAACATAGACATATAGACACATTCCCGCACGAACATAGACATATATATATATATATATATATATTCTTTTATTTCTTACTTTAGTAGCCTCTCTTTTTTATGAAAGAAATATTTTTCATGAGAATTGAACTAGAGAGATGATAATTACCTAATCCAAAAACAACGAGCAAGATTTCCAAAACAAGCTCTAAGAAATTGAAGAATGTGATATAGTTTGTTGGAAACGGTGGTTCTTTGGTTGGGCCATTCATCTTGCTTTCTGTTTCATTTCCTCTACCATCTGAAAGAAAGAAAGAATACTTGTAGTAAAGTTAGCACCGACGTCTTACTATTAGAATTAAGCATCCATAATAGTTAAAAGCTGTTATTGTTTCCAATTATGTTTAATTCCTAAAGTGGGTAGATACATATGGATTGATACTCTCCCTTTATCTTTGTCAAAAGATACCCCTACATATTGCAGAGGTTTGGTGCAACTGACCTAGGTTTTCTTCATTTACTATTTTGAATTTCCTTCTGTAGCGCATGCAGCACACACATATAAAGAGCACTGATAAATTTCTCATTTAAAACTTTGATCTTTAGAAAATGCAACAAAAGTAACTCTACAAAACTATGACAATGAGGGAAACACTGTAATGTAGTGAACATGACAAGTTAGACCATCCAACTGGTGCACCAATTATAGAGTACAAACACATGACACGTTGGTGAAGCTAGACTATCCAACTGGTGCACCAATTATATATAGAGAACAAACGGTTGAAATATTACACTCAATATTAGTAATACAAGTTATCAATTGAGCAATGAGAGTTCATTAACCTAGGTGGCTTTTGCCAGTTGAGATTTTTTCAACTTCGTTGGTTTTAGAACTGTTGAACTCTCCATTATCTATATGTCTGGTGTTTTTTTTTTTTTTTTTTTTTCTAATATTTTATTTTTCAACGGCATGGGTATTACCACTTAATGCCTTGGACTTAGCATATTCTTGACTAGACATCAACATGTATATGTGCACGTACTCTCTCTCTCTCTCTCTCTCTCTCTCTATATATATATATAGAGAGACAGAGAGAGAGAGAGAGAGAGAGAGAGGCATCCTCACCTGTGCAGGTGTGCACCTTTGCACACGTGTCATGGGCGTAAAATGCAAATGGTCCATGTGATGCGGTACCCATGAAACCTCTAGAAACCGATTTTCACCCTGATCCAAAACTCTAGTGGGCCATACCAAAGAGATGCAAATCGAGGGAGGAAATCATTTTCTATTGTCAAGGCTTATGAAAGTTTTGGATCAAGATAAAAGTTGGGCCATGGGGATTTCGCTCATATTTTAGGATCAAATCACATGTGATGAGTTCTCAAAAGGTATATAGAAAATTGGCATTAAATTGGCATTTTTGCATCTAAAATTACAAGGGACATAAATGAGATTTTTAACATCGAAAACAATATTTATGGAATTTGAAGGATCTACATTCTTATAAACTAACTGTTTGGATTTATCCAATTCAAAATGAGTGGCTTGGATTTTACTCACTTCTCCCCTACTCAATTCGGGCATCCTTAACCTCTGTTTTTCCCTCTACCTTCTTAAAATCTCTCCCAATTTTCTCTCCCTTCCTTTCTTCGTGCGTTTCACATGCTACTTGCATGTGGTCTAATGTTTTCAGAACAAAGATTAGTAAATTCGTGGATTTGAAGTCGTCTATTTGTTTGTCATTAAGGGCTTCCCAGATCCATTGATTTTTCAAATCCATATTCATAAAAACAAATTTGGGTTTCAAATTAAAAAATTTAAAAACTTATCAAATTCACATTTTTTAGTCGTTTAGGATTTGCAATGGCACTAATTGAGGGATTTGGACATACAATGGCTCACACATGCAGCCCGCCCGCTAGTAGGCGCTTTATCAATAGAGCACTCATAATCAATCTGAGCCATGTGCACATAAACCAAGTTTAGGGTTGTCTTTATCATAACATTCCTTGCGATCCGGATGGTCAGTTTAATTTGTATGCAACGATGGACGGCTTGGACCCACATGCTTGACTCCATGATGGACATGTTTGTTGGCGTGAGTTGTAATATATTGGTAGATGGAGAAATTATAGGAAGAGGGATGGAAAGAAATCCTTCCTGCTCACGAGTGCATGATTATAGGAACCAGATTTGTATAGCCAAAAATAGAAGATTTATTCTAGTCTTATATATTTGTAACTAACGATTATGAAAAAATATAGAATACGGAGTAAATATTCTGACATTACCATACAGAGTAAATATTCTGACATGGTATCAAAGCCAAATCCTGGGTCTTCTCGTTCCCGAAAACCCTAATACTTCGTTACCTCGCCAACCATGTCATCGGATTCTGATACAGAGCACCACACTGGTGCATCTCAGTCCGATTCTATGTTTACCGAATTCACAACAAAAATCACTGAAGCGCTTAGCAAAGTCCAAACACCAACCCTGTCCACCGAACCCCCTGCTGCTCCGATTGGCATCAAGTTGGACAACACTAACTATGCCCTCTGGTCCCAAGTTGTCGAGATGTATATCTCGGGCAAAGATAAGTTGGGATATATCAATGGCGATTTTCCACAACCACCGTCGACGGATCCTTCCTTTCGCAAATGGCGCATAGACAACGCCATTGTCAAAGGTTGGCTAATTAATTCAATGGATTCCTCATTGATAGGGAATTTCATTCGATTTCCTACTGCCAAAATGGTGTGGGACTCCATTGCTACCACCTATTTTGATGGTAGTGATACGTCTCAGTTCTATGACCTCAGACGTCGTGTGATGAAGCTTAAACAAGCTGGAGGCTCCCTGGAGCAATACTACAACGATCTTCAGGGGTTATGGTGTGAGATTAACTTCCGATGTCCTAATCCAATGGAGTGTGCAGTTGATATTCACAAATACAATACTATCCTTCAAGAAGACCGGGTGTACATTTTCTTGGATGGCCTTGACGACCGAATGGACAAGATCAGGGGCGATGTGCTGCAACTTCGTTCATTCTCTACCGTGGAGCAAGCATATGCTCACGTCCACCGCGAAGCGATTCGCCAGACGGTTATGATCACTGGCAGCGCAGAGGCTGTTCCTGGTGCTGTTCTCGCCACCAAAGGGCTTCAACTTGGGCCTGCGAACTCCACCTCTATTGTGCACAATGGGAAGTAGCAATCTCGTACGGTGTCTGAAGGCTTGAAATGCACCCATTGTGGCAATCAGAAGCATACACGTGAAACGTGCTTTAAGTTGCACGGGTATCCTGATTGGTGGAGTGATCTCCAGGCTAAGAAACGTCGTGAGACAACTAGCAAAGACGAGGCTCTTGGTACCGCAGCAGTAGCTCATGCAGTACCTCAGTTGTCTTTTACACCACCGGTTGCCCACGGTTTGGATATTTTCTCCTCTCCTGACTCAAGTAACCTCGGTTGTGTTTGCTCTAGTTCACTTGGTAATGCTGAACGTGGTGCATGGCTGCTGGATTCTGGCGCCACTGACCACATGATGTTTGACGCTAAGGATTTCACACAGACTTCCTTACCGAAATGTACCAATATTGCCAATGCTAATGGTGTTATTTCCCCTGTCACTGGCGCGGGCACCGTGACCTTAACCCCTACTCTGTAGTTGCCTAATACGTTACTTGTTCCCTCACTTTCTCATAAGCTCCTCTCAGTAAGCCAAGTAACGTCTGACCTTAATTGTATTGTGCTTATGTATCCTACCTTTTGTCTTCTCGAGGACATTCTCACCAAGGAGATCATTGGGCGTGGTACTAAGAGAGGGGGGCTCTATTATATGGATGACTTTAGTGTGGGCAGAGCACATCACATGCAGCATTCTGTTGGTGTCTAAGAGAAGGAGATCTGGCTTTGGCATCGTTGTTTAGGACACCCGTCCTTCACCTACATGAA